>NW_024424453.1:1831358-1900788 GCF_017311325.1 Ursus maritimus | reverse complement strand
ATAATTAAGCTATAAAATAACTCAACAAATAAAAAAAATCACCTTATATATGCTACTGACTCTATAATGTGTAGGAAGAAGGATAAGGTCTTTGTTTTTCCAGTCAGAACTGAGGACATCTGGTTATACGTGACTAGAAATTTAATCTTCCCTGAGGCTCAGTGTGAAAGGCAAGCTTTTGATCATCATTGTCACTAATAAGACTACCTGGAAAGAACCACTTCCACACACAGGACAGACCAGTCACGTATGTATTCCCTGAAACTGGTATCTGACTACAATTGCTTCAACCATAGTTGAATCCCTAAACTGTCCTGGATATTTAGGTTTAAGATCCAGTAAATAAAGATTTTTCTAAATTTTTTTTTAAACCATAAATCAGCATAGTAGATGAACCCTGTCCACGTACACACAAAGTGTTGAAGGTAACATCCTGACCATTTTCTAGGTCCATTCTGAGGTCCAGATGGATTATTGCCATTGTTTCTGCATAATAAATTCTCCAAATTTCTGGCTCAAATACATTTCTGTGTCTTGAAGAGAACGGCCCGAACTCATTCCTTCAGTTTCCTAATATGTAAAGAAACAAAAATATTGTCTTACTACTTTGCAGGGTCATCAAATGAAATAAGATCATTAGTCCTTAGTATAGTTAGAAGATGCTCGATAAGTATTAGCTAATACTTTTTACTTAGCATCTCCTCTTGGAAGCTAATCAGGTAAAATCAGAATTTAGCTCAAAGCATTTAAACCCAGAAGGGATCCTAGAGTTATGAATCTGAAGCTGGATAATCTCTGATTCATGCGGCGTTACTAGAAACTAATCAAATTAAGTTTCTTTAAATAATATTCCATAATTCAAATCTTATCCTCATTTAAGGAAAACTTCTGTCAAGTAAGTATACCCTACTTATGAAAGAATTTCCATATTTAACTGCTTTTTTTTTTACCAATAATTTTTATCAAGGGATCATATTTCACTAGAAATCAATTCAGGTTTTAATGAACACAGATATGAAGTATGTCTTAACTGTGCAATACAGCTGATCACCTTTTACTAAATGAGCCAAAAATTTGCACTTATAATTCTCATGAAATCTGTTCTTTGGAAAGGAAATTATGACTTAAATAGTTTCTATTATTTCAAAATTACATTTCCAGAATTGTAAGGATATAAACGTATATAAAAATTAATCAAGCTGAATATAGCACTTGTGTATTTTACAGGATATGGTATATATTTAAAAGTCAAAATAAAATAAAGCATTTATTTAAAAGGAGCATATTTCTTACTATTGTTTCAACCTACTCTTTTGCATATGTAATGTTGTTATGCTTGAAGTATATAATAATATTATTGTGCCTTAACATTTTACCAGCTATTCTTAGATAGAAAATTGATCATTTTAGCATCAAGATGTTGATTGTTTCATAAAAAATAAATGCAATTGCTAGCAACTCTTGTTTACAAATTAACTTCCAACCTATAGAAACCACTTTAGCAGGACAGTCATTTTTTTTTTTTTTAATGAATTTGCCTACCTAGGCAGTAAGAAAAAGTCCAGGGTATTAACCATTATTGAGAAAAGCTAAGGGAGCCAAAGTACGCATAAATTTCTTATACAGTCCCATGATTTATATGATTAATGTTTTGACAATTATTATCATTAGGAGGCATTTCCAACAACTAAAAAGAAAAAGTGATCTTATATCTTTTATTATAATATAGACTTATAACCTTGACTTGGAATAATAATTGATAGTAATTACAGTATCATCAATTTGATCGGTAAATCAGGTCAAGAGTGATTGGAGGGAAGAGCTTTACCAGAAGTGGTTTGGAATAAATTGATACATTTAAAGAAAGGTTTTATAAACTTGTCTTAACCTAAGACATACTAGCATTTGGTTCTAAAAATTTAGAATCCTAGACCAAACTTCTGACCTACTCAATGACTTTTCCATCAGAACAGTTTTGGTATCGATAACTTTGATACCAAATTGTTCTTAATTCTTACCATAAAATATTAACATAGCTTTTTAAAAGTTTTCATTTAAATTTCAGTCGGTTAATGTACAGTGTAATATTAGTTTCAAGTGTACAGTATAGTGATTCAGCACTTCCATACAACACCCGGTGCTCATCACAAGTGTAAAATACGAACACAGTTTTTAAAGAAAAAATGTAAAATGTGAGGATATTCACTAAAATGCTAACAATGATGATCTTTTGAATAGTTTAATTATGGGTGATTTTATTTTCTTTAACTTTATACTTTGCAATATATCTTCATGTATAAATGAATATATTTTGCGATATAAACATAAATTAAAATGAACAACTAGGAGGATGGTACTCTGGTCTAATATCAGAAAAATTGCTCAGGATTATTAATACTAAAATCCAATAATTTGTTCACAACAAACATTCTTTCATGATCAATATATAATACTAAATAATTCTATCCAAGGGCCCTGTTTATTCAATTTTTATGTAGATAATCCAGATGGACCAATTGTCATTCTTTCCATTTATTCTCCAAATATCGTTAGCATGTTGACTGCATACATAGCACTGTATATAAGCTATTTTGTTGTTGTTTTGCCTTTAGTCATTTATGAAATGCTCCATGCCGCAATAACCTTTCCCCTTATTTTCAACAACAGTGTCATGATACACAAGTGTGACTATCCATAGTAGACTAAAATAAAAAGAAGACATCACAGTAAAATACCAATATTTACATCTTATTTATTTATGCTTTTCTTACTCAGAGGAGATCAAACTTAATATTTATAATTAAAATCATAGATTCCAGGGTCAGAATGCCTAAGTCAGAATACAGTTCTGCCACTAGCTGGTAAGGTGAACTTGGACAGTTTAGTACGTCTTTCTGTATGTCTCAAATTTATCATCCCTGCAAAATGGTATAATATTAATTCTTGCTTCATAGAGTTGTTATGAGGACTGAAAGAGAGTGTACATCACTAAATGCAAAACACTTAATAGAGTATGTGATATATATTAAGCTGTTTCTATTATTTTCACTCCCCGCAAGACTGAGTGTTGCCCAAAATGATAGCAATAGTCATCATAAATTAGATGGAAAACAATATTGAGAATTGTAATTTTCAGTCACAGAATTCCATTCTAACTATTTGAGTATATCGACATATAAATCTAAATATACATATTAAAAATAATTCTATGCCACTTCACTGTGCATATGCATAGAATCGCAAAGCTCATTGGCCTAAATTTTCAACTTTATGCTGAATAATTAATAGCTCATTAGGATACCCTTCAAGCTGCAGAACTGAAGATGAGTTCCACTTGGGAAACCATTATTTCAATAATGAGATTAATTATGTGTGTGAAAACCTGCTTATAGTCACTGACAGTTTTATTCCAGGAGAAGAAAAAAAATTGGCTCATACCACGTCACTGGTTAATGCTATGTAAGGACAGAGAACATAAACCTAGAGAACATACTGCCTTTAAATATGGCATTCCATGCCACTGCTTGGAAAACAGGAATAAGCATTTTGAGCTCCATACAAATGTTCACACCTCCCCAAAGAAACTGGTATGAACATTTTCCTTTCATTGGCTACCCACGAGCGACTCAATTCAATATGTCCATAACGGAGCTCCTTGTTTTATCCCAACTGTTTCTCCTCCTTGTGCAGACAACCATTTACCTAAAGTAGAAATCTGAAAGCAATTTTTGAGGCATTGCTTTCAAGCTTCATCCCACCCAAATCCATTCAATCATTCACAAAGTCCAAAGGTTTTAATATTCCATGTATTTCTTCTTTTTTCTTTTTTAAAATATTTTTTTATTTCAATTCAACTTAGGTAGCATATACTATATAATTAGTTTCAGGAATAGAATTTAGTGATTCATCACTTGCAGGTAATACCCAGTGCTCATTACATCAAGTGCCCTCCTTAATGCCCATCACCCAATTACCCTATCCCCCACCCATCTCCCCTCCAACAATCCTCAGTTTGTTTCCTAGAGTTAAGAGTCTCATGGTTTGCCTCCCTCTCTGTTTTCATCTTATTTTTATTTTCCTTCCCTTCCCCTACATTCATCTGTTTTGTCTCTTAAATTCTACATATGAGTGGAATCATATGGTATTTCTCTTTCTCTGTCTGACTTATTTCACTTAGCATAATACCCTCTAGTTCCGTGCACATTGTTGCAAATGGCAACATTTCATTCTTTCAGATGGCTGAGTAATATTCCATTGTGTGTGTGTGTGTGTGTACCACAACTTCTTTATCCATTCATCCATAGATGGACATCTGGGCTCTTTTCATATTTGGCTATTCTACAATATGGAATTGCTGCTATAAACACTGGGGTGCATGCGTTTCTTAAATCCATTCCTCCTATAACCCTGACCTTGCCCATATCTCTCCTGGTTTAGATACTGTCTTTCTTTTCAACAACCCTCTGATTGACTGCATGGGCTCCAGCCTTGTCTCTTTCAAATCAGTCATCTGTGCATTTGCCAGAGAGAGTTACTGAAAATGCAAATCTCTCATTTAAAACCCTTCGATGTTTTCCTTTGGCTGGAGTACACTGGCCGACTTCCTTAATGCAGCAAATTAACTTTGCACGGCTTCATCTTCTATCTTCACGGATAGAAAACTCGGTTATATCCAGTGTTGCCTTCAGTGAACCTGATTTTTCCACACCTTCACTTTCTGTCTACATTCAGATCTCTCCACTCCTCCTCCAACTCAATTACGTAGCAATTTTATCTAGTTTAATTACATCCTGGGTAAAAACACTATAGTTGCACTCATTAAACTGCATTGTTATCTATTCGCTCACATAGGTGGTTAGCTCTTATAAAAGGAATTTTATATTGTATAAGACTGAGAACATTCAAGTTAAACAAGCCTTTGTCATATTTTGATCAGTAATATACTACTTTGGTAATAACGGGCATGTATTTAAGCTCTCTGTACATCAATTTTTGTATTAGTAAAATGAGTAATTGTGAGGTATAAGTGAGTGTAAGATTGCCTGTTATTTATTTTAAAATATCTTAGTATGTGCAAAATATTTAACTGATCAGAAATACACACTCTCTCTGAGAGGGGTGAATCAGTATTTGAAAGATTCCATTCAGACACCCGCATCTACATGAAGCCACTCCAGGGCGTCAATTATCTTTATTTCTGTTAAATATCAAAGAGTTCATTAATTAGCATTATAAACATTTAATGATTTTTTTCGTTGTTAAATGAGATAGATATTCAAGGTCTGTACATTGGCTACAAGTATTTGTTTTCAGGCCCTCCACCTTGTACATATTAGATAAAAGAATGTAGGGCAACCAAAAGCTTATACCCTTTAGAAGTGTACCTGAAACTTAGGATCCTGATTGTACCTGTAACAAAGCTGACAAGAGAGCTTGTCCACATCTCTGCTAGAATACTGTTGTACGTGTCAGGAAAAGTATTCTGTGCAACGTGCAAGTGGGAGCCCACCGAGGACAGAAAGCTAGTTCTTTGTGGAGCTTAGAGACTGGGATGAAGATTGTTACTGGGCCTGCTTGCTAAGATCTTTATGTGGGCAAACTCTTACATGACTTGTATTCAATTGAAATATACCTCCTAGTAGGAAGGTCATGGGTAAATAGATGTAAAAGCCTTGCCTGTTGCTAACAAGTAGAGACTACTGATACCTATGTAAAGCCATAGAAATGTGAGCAAAGCCTCTTCTTAGATAATTATATGACAATAAGATAACATTGTGCAAAGTGATAACCATAGAGCTTAGCATATGATAGATACAATTTTTAAATACATAACTATGTTTACTTCATCTTTATATCTCTGCAGCCCACAGTTTTCCAATGTTGGCAGTATTGACATTTGGTGTCAGATGATTATGGGGGGGGCGGTGCAGGGCTACTCGTGCATCGTAAGATGTTTAACAGCATCCTTGGCCTCCTCTACTCATTTGATGCCAGGACCGCTTCCCATACGTGACAACCAAAAAGGCCATCAAAAGCTCTAAGTGTCGCTGAATGGGACAAAATTACCCTTGGATGGTAACCACTGCTGTTACCTAATGCAGTGCCAGGTACATACCACAAGCTCAAAGACAATCTTGAATTGGACATTTTATTAGAAGTCTCAGGGGCTGCATAGCCCACGTGCAGCAAAATTACTTCTTTTAATCCTCGAGTGTCCTCATGAATTTTATTCTTTTCCTGCAACTTTTACCATTATTTCAAAATTTTGTCATTGATTATTGAGACATTATCCTAAATTTAGAATTTATAAGCTCCAGAGGGAGAAGGGTATATTTTCAAGCCTTGAATCCATGGATGGGAAGGACAAAGTGAAGTAGAGACAAAGCCTGAATCTTCCTCATCTCCCACCCTCTGTACGAAAAGGGATTATTTCTGAACTGAATTTCTAACTCAAAATGATTAGAATTACTAAAAAAAGTTAATTAAACCTGATGGGAAATATATTTTATTATGTATAAATAGTACCAATAATTGATGTGATCTTTTTTTTAAATCTGAAATAAAATGTAAAACAATTACTTACAATTTTAAGACCATTGAATTTCATTTTCTGGTGAAAAAACTCACACTCATTCACCCACCAACTTAGAAATCCCAGATCGGTAAAGTCAAGGTACACAATAGATCCTGACCACACCTAAAAGACAAGAGATTAATATGTAACTAATGCCATGTATCTGTAGCCAAAAGAAAAAATTACATTTATAATATCTTTTCCAGGCTTAGCATTGGAAAATGGTTACCATATTTATCAAATATTTGCCAATGGGAAATGCTTAGAGTGGCTTAATGCATGGTAAAATTTTTGATTTCTAATTAGAGTTTAAAATCTCATAAAATTAATATCAATTAACATCAACATAAAACACACACCACACTATATTTCACATATTAAGAATATAATCTTTAATTCTCAGAATTTAATATAATGGCAAATTCATACTATAAAGATGGACAGTTTTGAATACAACTTTCATTTGTGGATTTAAAAAATATAACTCTTGAATAATGAAATAAATTGCATGCATGAACTAACTCCCAAATTATGCAGTTCTGGTATTACCAATCATTTTCCTTTCCTCCATCACTAGCTCTCCAGTTATGAAATAATAAAGCAGTTTTAAAGAAAGAAATATAAACTTTGTAATATTTGGCTATCTGGTCTATCTATTGTTTCTTTTCATATACAAAGTTTCAGAAGCATCTATGTATTTGGAAAACTTTTATTGACCATTATGTGCCAAGGATTGCACTAAAGCACGGTAAACAGTGGAGCCAGAGTATTGGAAATCATTTTCGGTCACAGATCAGAAAATGGAATTCCAGTCCTTAAACTTGTTAACATAATATTACTTTTCATTATACTGTTTTTGGAAAATAGTTATTAAGTACTTTCCATGTGTTAAACCTGTCCTTTCAGCTCAATGCATTATGCATGTTGAGTCATTTACATCCTCAGAACAACGTTGCAAGAAATGTATGACCTCTATTTTAAAATGAGAAGCTTGAGCTTCCCTGAACTTCTTTTTTCAACTTATAAAATGAGAATAATGATTTCTATTAGTAGCTATTACCAAGGTTGTTGTGGGAATCACATTCACTCACGGGCAAGAGTGACCCACACAAACCTCAGGTGATATTGTTACAATGAATGACATCAAAATGGTCCCTTTGAGCACAATAAACCTTTTAAGATTCGATTCTTAATTCTTTCTGGGAACTAGAAAGCATGCCCCCACATATATCTTAGAGCCTCTGATACATCAACTTGTCCTTTAGTGGCCAAGGGACTGTTTTAGTTAAGTGCCTCGTGCCTGTCAGCCCAGCAAGGTGCCCTGAGTGTTCTGACATTGTACTTTACTAAACTGTTGTTGAGAAGCAGTAACGTGACCAAGCCCCCACATGGCCCAATGTGTTCAACCCCAGGGAGAACACTGGACTCAGAAACAGGTTTTCCAGTTTCCTTTTGAGACTGGAGTTTGAGAAGGAAAAATGAATCAAGATTAGTTCAGAGCAACAGCCACTTTCAGAAAAATAATATATTCCATTGTTATGGAATTTCTGTTCCTTGGGGGAAAAGGGAAGGTAAACAAAGGGGGCTAGGTCTCAAGAAGAGCGACCAACTAACCTGGCAAATTATTGGCCTCTATAAATAATTTCCGAATGATCCACAGAGATCTGTGGGCACTCGGGTTGGATGGAAAGAGAAAGTCTGTGGAGAAAGATATAGTGCAGGATGTGAGGGCTGAACTTTCTAGAACAAGGAATCAGCAGAAAAATTACTTTAATTTTCCCAGCGACATCATGCCTGTCTTTTCTATTTTCTCTTCTGATACATTTAGGAGAGATGCATTGCAATTTTGACAATAACTTTCCACCTGGCACCTGTTTAGCAGAGTGATTCTCACGTTCTGAGCTATACGATTGAGGTAAGTGAAATGGGACCGTCTTACCCTCTTGATTTAATCTCTACCTCTAATAAATTAAATAACATAGTGGTTGGTTCAAAACTAGGTTTTCACTAGTTACCTCTTCAATAATTGGTGTAATACCATCAGACTGATTAATCCACACTTTTTGTGCTGTCCCTCTATTACAGCGTTCATACGCTCCTCCATTTCTGTATTTTTTTCTTTAAAAATAGCAGGATCCTTTACAAAAGAAAAAGGAGAACGTATAAAAAACAATTATATTTTCAAAAGAGGAGCTTTAATTAGTATCTTTCATCATTTCCAGAATTCTGACATATTTTTGACCATGGTTGTGAAAATCTTGAGCAAACTCAGGAAAGCCTTTGAATTTAACTTCCTCATAATTCAAGTATTTCGTCTTTCATGCCAATATCAGTGAACTGAACTCCCTGAAAGTCAATTGTGCATATCAGTAATCAATTTGAGGTTTTTGGACAGTGTCCTTAAGAAGTGTCAAGGGGAGACTCAGGAGTTTTGCCCCAGCGCTAAGGTTGTGGGGGTTGGCTGTAAATTGGGCTTGTGCACAGACCTGGCTATCCTGAGGGAGCTGTCCAAGGAGAGGCTTATCCCTGTTTCACAGGAGCAGGTCACGGTGCAGGCAAGCAGGTCGGGGCTGTATCCTATGTGGAATACTCCTCCTGGTCCTCTGAGCTCAGCGTCAGGGATGTCTTCTTTGAGGCCACAGTGGCCTCCCTTGACCGTGATCATAGGCAGATGGAGACTGACTTTTTTTAAGAAATGTGTATGCCTTTCTCACTACACTTGTTTTTCTCAACCAGAATTCTGCTTATAGTCTGACCTTCATAAACCAGTGTAATCAGCTATGGTAATCCTGGCCATTCTAGAAAAAGCTTAGTGATTTAAGACCATTTGTTCTTGCTCTCATTACATTCTAATCTAATGCTCCTTCTCTGTCTTCTTGCCTAAATCCTTTTCCTCTTCCTGATCTACTAATGTTGACATGTTCCCAGGTGGAGACTTGGAATACAATGATTTCTCAGATGATCTCACAACAGTATCATGGCTTTAGTGATCATCTGTACTCTGATGCTTCCCAAGTAATTCCTCTATTCCCCCTCTAATTCCTCTGGTCTCTAGATTCGAAAATCCAACTGCCTATTTTATATCGTTGCTTTGATGTCTAGTGGACACTGGAGACACAACATGGCCAGAGACAAGTTTTAGATTTCTGTTCTAATCTACCCAAACAAATCTGCTCCTTTCCAGTTCTTCTACAATGAAGTGACTGACCGTTGTTTCTCAGGCCAAAAAGTCTCCAGGGACCCTCTCTGTTTTGTTATCCACATCCATCCATCAGCAAATCCCTCCTTCTTAGTACCATTTCTTAAGGTTTCAACCTCCAATGCTGCCACCTTCATCCAATCAGTTTTGATCAATGCAGTTATAGTCTATTCATTCTGCAAGTCTGCACCCTGGCTCCATCTGAATATTGTCCTACGTAGCTCTCAAGACATCACTTACCCGCCCGCAACAATGGGTGCCTAACCACTGATGTCAGAGTAAGAATAGAAACCCTTAAAATGGCTTCCCCTGACCGAAACAACCTGCCCAGCTTCCTTTTATTACCTCATCTACCAATTTTTGTCTTACCAATCACACAATCCAAGATAGTACAATCTCATTCTTGTTCTTGCTGGCCACTACGTCTGGAAATTCTCTTTCCCAGACACTCAAGCTTCTCGCTTTCTACTGGTCACTGTGCAGATGTAACCTTCCAGAGAGAAACCTTCCCTGCCACTCTACACTTTAGCAGGACATGCTCATAGAAACAACAGAAGAATTTTAAGATGACTGAGTCATTTAAACCTAACCACAATCTAAAAAAGACGCAAACTCTTTTTATGTTACCATTTCCAGTAAGCAAGTCCAGGAGAAAGATTCAGCAGAGTTATTTAAATGAGAAGCTATTTTTTAAACCCAAGTAGCTCCAGGCATATGGCCATGATATGAATTTTTATAACTGAGAGCAACAGTTTGAAAGAGAGACAAATGCAGTAGGGGGGGGTTAAAGTCAAGATAAGCAAAATTGGAGAATTTGGAGGTAACCTGTGATGAAAACGAAGTAAATCGTGTTGACCTTTTTGTGAACTTGCTAAATCGCTAGAAGGTGGTTCAGAGTTGGGCAATTCCATATTCAAATGCATTTATAATTTTAAAGAACTTATTTATGCTTATTAAATATGTTGTTATACCTGCTTCTTTGTTTTTAATGTCAGTGACAATTTAGACAGTCATTGTCATAATAAAATTACTCTACTTCCCTTCCTTTCTACAGGGTGGATTTGCACTCATAAAAAAACAGACATAGTTTAAAAATAAAGTTTTAATCTTTGATAGTTTGATCTTTGATATTTCCTAAATATAATTCTGTACTCTTATAATTACTTTTTATAATTTATAATTACTCTCTTTGTCAATATCCCATCCCCACTTTATCTTTTTAAAAAATTTGTTTCCCTGGCAACATTTGTCAAAAGATTTAAATGACAACCTTGGGAATAATGTAGAAGAATTTATATAGAACTGTCTGCTAAGGAAATAACAACGTATCTCTTATTTTAGAAAAACATTGCTTACCAGGAAAAAAAAAACAGTATCTTTTTTATACTTGATTTCTAGGTGATGATAATAAAGCTCAGATACATGTTTGAAACTAGAGAAATGTTGAATTAAAAATCACTTACAAAATGTTGCTGTTACTTTTTCTTGTCACTTTAATGCTACTGAATGGATGGACTGTCAGTGACTTCAAGAGATTACTGGGTGTTCCAAGCTGCTGATCCGCTGAACGCTGACATATTGATGAGGGACTTCCTAACTTTTGTCATTGGGATTTATAAACTAAAAAAGATTCACATACATATAATTATAGTTGGACATCTGCTATTTTCCAATGGTCATATGTTCATTAATTAAGTATAGAACAAGATTGTCACATGCCTAGCGTGCAAAATTGGTAAATCGAAGTTATCTACGGCTAAGGGAATACATTATTTAAAATACAAGAAATGTTACTTTTAAAATGTTTAGAGTGACACAGTGAATATTTTCTAATTTTCTGGTCAGTCTGTAGATAAAATTATGCTAAAATATAAGTATCATTTTTGAGTTAATATAAACCTAAGTCTATAGGCATATGTTACTAGAATATTCTAAAATAATTTTCATAAATTTTACCATAAAAGTAAACATTATAATTTGAAGTTATGTTACTTCACGTGATTTTGAAAAATAGAATTTTTTCTTTTCAATGCACACTTTCTTTTAAGGTTGATGGAACTTTGTTGCTGCTGACATTACTATTGCCTGAACTAGGTGAGTAAGTGTTTATGGAGGTTTATATATAGCAACCTAAGCTGTTTTTCTAATTTCACTAATCATATTTATTTTGCAGTGTAATTTCTTTCCTGCAAATATTAGACTTAAAGCAATACTGAAGGTATTTATCTAGTTTCACATTTTAAAAGTATTAATTGATCATTTTCACTTGCTAAATTTAGGGGACAAAAAGATTCATATAATAGTTTGGTGTACAGTTCATGATGTAAGAATCACTGTTCCTAGATAAATTGAATCTTGATTGTAAGGATTTTTTTAGGTGGTAAATATATATCAAATGTAAAAAGTATTTTATTTTATTTTTCATTCTCACCTTCTAAAAAATATAGGGTGGATATGAATGGTGGTTAATATAATTATCTGGACATAAAATGACCATTGAAATGGGCATAATTAAGATGATATTTTAATTAAGTTTATGCAAATATAATGATATTCTAATCTGCTACATAACAATTGGTAGTAGTATACATATTTGTGGTAGAATAGCAAAAAAACCTCTAGGGATAAAATAAAGATGCTCATTTTAAATCTCAATGTTAATTCTCTAAAATAGATACATCATCTTCTGAAATTTTAATTTCTTAGCTGAAAGTTAGCTTGATTTGATTGGATCACTAGCTCTCAACCAGTGGGTATTTCATGGATACAGTTCAGAAATTTCCCTGAAACTATAGTGTAAATTTAGTTTGTATGTGCATTTTTTGGGAGAGGAGTCCATAGCTATTATTAGAGTCTCAAATTGTTAAAGATTACAGAGAAAGAGAGAGAGAATAAACAACCTAAAATAGATTGTCACGTGGCCCTTCTTATTTCTGAATTTCTGTGATTTGATTCTAAATAGAACGCATAAACTCCCTCCATTTTAATATATCACTTTTGTCAAAAATATAAATAAGCCTGTTATAAATAATGTGCACAGGTAAGAAAAATTTAAGTCGAACAACTTGAAAACCAAACCTTGAACTGGAAACAATTGGGTCTTTGTGCTGTGAGAAGCACACTGTTAATATCATTTCCAAACAAAGTGGGTAAATTTATCCTGCTGAATTTAGCTTCTAGTCCTGAAAAGAAATAGAGAAAAAGCCAGAGAAAGCTGGAGAGAGAGCACACATGAACCCCCTTACAGGACCGTGTAATTAAAGAGCGTGTTGTCTGTAGAGAGAAGTCTGTCTCACCGGCACTTGCTGTTGTCTTTGGTCAACTTTATAGCCACGATTGTCTGCAAAGAAGCACCAGGGAAGGGAAGACTCATTCAGGGGATGCCAGCAGCAGCCGCGCTGCTCATACCCTGCCTGTTAAAGCATCACAAAGAACTGCGTTATTTGCCGTTTTCTATTATGTCAACCTAAAATTTTCACGTAGAGCTTCATTTGGCCCATGCTAATGACAATTCTCATCTCTCTTTTCTTCAAAATGTGCTTTATCGTGGAACTCAGTAGGGTTTAGTGGGGGGAAAAAGATCCCTCAGAGAGCCAAAGACTGGAACTGCAAATCTGCCTCACTAGCAAATAAGTAATTTAGTTAAAATACCCGAGTCTCCATCACCCATATCTGAAAAAGGGTTATCATTTCACCTACCTGAAATGGTAGAATGAATATTAACTGTGATAATGCGTGTAAGTGCTGGCATGGTACATGGAATATAATAAATGATTAATGAACTGAATATCATAATACATCACATATACAACGGGAAATCGGAAGCTTTCTGCAACTTACTATAAATTCTGAACTAAGGTGGCTATACCTATTATCCTTCGTTATATAGGTAAATAATAATCAATTAAACTGCTAGTAATTAATCTTTGCAAAGCACATTTTTTTAGGGGAAATACATTCAGAGCCAGATTCTTATGTGTATACAACCTGGGATATGTTCATGCATTTACAGACCATAATGTAATGAGCAGTAAGACCTTTATCAAGGTAATGACCTTTATCAAATACAGCAAAATGATTTTACAGGAAAGGAATTTATATAAATATGCACTGGTATGACATCCAAGTTGAAATGAGGATAAATCACAAAGTTAAAAAAATTATTTTTAGCACTTTGAACGTCTTCTATAAAGAGGAATAAAATATATCAGGCTTGAGTGGTTATCATTTTAAACATCTGGCATTCCCTTTACAGTCTTCTTATATTCTATGTTTCAACTGAAATTCATTAGCTGTGTGTTTGGGGGGGGTATGGTGGGGAAATATGTGCATAAGTATATCGAATTTTGGTGTTCTGTCCCTTACTACACTCTTTGTTTTCAAGACAGTTAAAAAAAAAAATTGGACATATTATATTGAGTTATTTCAAAATAAGTAATGAGAAATAACATTTGATCTCTTCTTTTATAGTAATAGAAGTGATTATGTAATTTCATTAGAGATATAAATCTTGATATCTGCATGATTGAACCTCTACCTCTAATAACTTGCCTGGTAAATATGCTCCATAATTCATTTCTGAGGGTTTTTTTTTTTTTTTATTGTTGCTGTTGTTGTTCCTTTAAGTGTATTTGACCACACAGACTGTTTTGCAATTAGATTATGTTGTGGACGTTTTCTATAAATCAAATAAGCTAAAACTTTAGCTCTCTAGTTTTCATGAAAACTTCCTTGAATCATGTGTGCTAAAATGGAATATAAAACGAAGACTGGACTTGAAAATTCCAGGAGCAGAAAAGAAACATTGAAGGCACGTAAGCTAAAGTAGCACATTTCATGAACATAAGCAAAACTTAATTTATATTATCTATTGTAAATGTCTCTGATAATCATGAGAGAACTCTAATTTACCTTTCTAAAAACGGTATGAGATAATAACTTTTAATCAATATTCTGCTGTCTGGAAACCCCCTGTAATAACCAATTATTGCAAAAGTTAAGCAATTTCTCCGTTCCGGTTTATAAACCATCCTGTAATGTCATGCCCCTGAGCTTCATATAAGTCTTTGAATTTGAAAGCTCCCATTTCATGATATCTTATCCCTCTTTACACTCCTCCAATATACTATTTATTGATTTAGTGGTTATAATTTTGCTATTTCTGGATTTTTGACATGTGATAAGATGAATCATGAAAAATAATGTTTTTGGAAGATTTATTGAAACTAGTAATCTTTTTATTTTTTTCAACCTTACCTGAGAATATTACATTAAGTCAAAGTGAAAGTGCCGTTTGCTAAACCTTGGTTAAGGGTTCTGACGACTTTGTTAGCCTGAATAACTCTGATGAATGAGTAACAAGTCCTTTGAAAGTCAGATGTTTCTGATTATTTGCAGTTCAGGGAGGAAAAAAAGGAAAGAAAAAAGAAAAGAGGAAATAACTGTTTCTGGTTAATATACTTTTTAAAGAATTCTTCTGCTGGTACACAATTATGTGTTTAAACTCGTTCAGACAAGTTTAAAGAACTGAGTGACCTACCTTGTGCCAAACCCCTGTGGTTACTTTATTTGTGTGAACAAGGGTTATCAATTTGAACAATACTCAAAAGAGAAAAAAGAGTGGAATTGATAGTGAATTCCACCTCCTTATGGCAGTACTTTATGTTCACTCACGGATACAATGATGGGGAAAGAAAATTTTGATGCTGAAACTCATGATATTTTGATCAACAAAGGACTTCCAGGCATAAAAATAGATAAAATTCTCATGGCAAAGGTGGGGGGAAATAGGGTATAAATACAAGTTCAGAAGAAAATGGAGTAGAATTTCGAACCTGTTCATGTGTTCTGTTTTGTTTTTTTTGGATGGATGATGTAGTATAACAAATCATTATGGAAAAAATATTTTTATAGATGTATTTTATTTTGTAGGTATAATACCATTTTCATTATGTGAAAACTATTAAATCTACAACTATTCAAACTTTGATACAAATTTTTCATTTTAACTTAAAAGAGTTGGAAGAAATACACAGTTTTTCACATTCTTTATTAGAGGAGGCTTGGAAGACAGCTCTTGTTTATTCAGTAACTACAGTTCAATGGAAGGGCTTCATCAGGTTTTTTAAAGAACAATTATTTTCATTTGGTTGGTAGGAAACGTGATGGAGAAATTAAGTTTTGTTTGTTCTCCCAAAGTTTTCTTATTTCCTCCTCAGAAAAGAGCCAGTTCTTTGTAATTCTGAGAATCAAGTTTTCTGCCAAGTTAATTAAAAGCTCTTTGAATTCAGTGTTTCCTCTCCTAGACACTCTAAGAGGTTAGGACTAAAAGGGTTTTGAGGGCAGCAGAGAAGGAAAAGAGAGATTTGCTTCCCAATGTGTAGAAAAGTCAAGTGTCAGTAGCTCCCTGGGTGACCAAATCCAGCGCCGCGCTCTGTGGTCGCGCACCGAACAGGTGGCATGAGCCCAGAAACTAGAGCTATGTGACACACTTGAAGAACACAGACCTCAGCCACAAGACGGTCCCAGGATTGCAACAAAGCAGCAGAGCTTCCTCCATTAAAGGGACTTGACTTGCAGGATGAATGAACCCATAACCGGAATAGCAGCTTAGAAGTGGCGCTTCAAGAAACCACAAACTTAGTACAACCTCAGGAAGCAAGAGGAGCCTCAGCCGTGGCTGAAGATGAATTTCCTACTAATCAGGTAGATTAGGGAATCAAAGAATGTATCTAAGCTATTTAAAGGAAAAGTACATAATGCCAATATGTGTATTTCTTGGCCAGAGTTTGTGCACTAAATATTACATGGATAACATGAACATTAGGGACATAAAACCCATGAAAGACTTTGGGAAATCAGATTTCTCATATGCCTCAATAGAAAATATTAATTTAAAAACCAGCACCAGTGATAAATGAAAATAGCCATAACTTTTTCCATTAAGGAGGCTTTTGTTATTATACAGTAGTTCTGTATTTTTCATCCACTATTTCTGTCCTATCAATACACAGAACTGGATGCCTCTAGTTCTTATAGTTTGCCCCTGCACTACTCCGTAGACTTCAGTGTCCTAAAAGCCTTCTTCCATAAGACTAAATTATTTCTTATAAATGTAGCTGATTTGAAATGACAAAAATTCAAAGTGACATTGCACACACACACACATATGTGTATGTGTGTATATATATATATAAAATGTAACTATGTTTATATGTATTATGTAAGACTTAAAAAGTAAGTACAAAGAAGAACTAGAAAGGAATTACGTATTTTGTTCTATTGTAAATTACCTGAATGATCTTGAGATTTCTAAGTCTTCCTGCTACCTTGCCATCACAAGTCCAAGAATATGCTAAGAATATTGCTACATAACAGTCTCGTTCATAGTAAGTGAGTTTTATTCCTGTTTTCATAACACCAAGTAAAATAATGTGAAGCGCATTAGAAGAAATTATTTTACATTAATTGAAAAAAGTATTACTAGTAATGTTATATTCTAAATGTCTGACCTTGGTTGCAGGTTTCTCTGGGATGCAGTCGATGGTCCAATTTATACTGATATTTGCATCACTTGGACATTTTCCAGGTGTATGAGAAAATGTTTCCAGAATTATTTAAGAAAGAAAAAAATCTACAGGTTGTAATACTTCACACTTTCGGAATACCTAACTAGTGCTCTATGCGGGTAAGCTAGCAGGGGACTCTTAATTATGAATTGATTTTAGATAACAAAATCAGTTTAGAACAGGAATGAAATCGGCTAGTGTTTCTCAAAATCTGGTTCACGGACCACCTACATAAGATATTTGTGAAACTTTTTTAAATGTAAAATTCAAGGTCACACCCTCAAATGCTGAATTACAATCAATGGGAATAGGGCTCAAGAGGCAGAATTTAAGCTACTCTCCATTGTTCTGATAGTAAAGTTGGAAAAACACTTCAGTAAGGAAGTCTGCTGGTGAAAAAGCATCTGGGGCATCCAACCTGATTATTTCAGGATTTCTCCAGAAATTTTACAGTAGAATTGGAGATATGTTTTTCTTTTGTTTTACCAAATTATTCCTTTGTCCATTAAAGAAGATCTAAATAAATAACTGACAAAATTTAATCAGTTACTATGAAACTGTATCCTTAATTAACAGAAACAAGATTTTTTAGTTATAATTCATTTAAATGTAGAGCAATATCTTCTTAGAATTTTATCTATTTGAAATAGTTGATCTGAAAAGAATCTTTTTTTTAAGTAATGAGATACCATTAATTTGCTTACTAGTTAGGCCTATGTAAAATTTCAAGAAAAATTATATTCTATTATACCAGGGTTTCTTAACCTTGACACTAAATTGTCCCCTAGGCAAAAAACTGCTCCCATTTGAGAACTGCTGTATTACACTAACCTGTGATTGCAGTAAAATTATAACTTAATTGTAATTTTGATTATAGCAACAATTTAATTTCCCTATAAAATTTATTTTGTACTTTATTATTCACATGGTAACTCAATAAATAACTAATCTGTAATGTATGGCTCAATTGTTTCTGAAAATATATTTTTTGAAAATTATTTTTAAAACTGTTTTTACATCTTGAAAAGGGCAGATTATTCCTACTACTCTATTGCAGTATGAATTTACAAATGTGAATTTATAAATAAGATTTGCCCATGCCGGTTGAATAGGCCCAAACTTCAATTAGTTCATTAAAATGAATTAACATTCATAAGTGTCAAAAAAACAAAGTGAAAAGCTTGCCTTATAGAGTTATGATTTTCCAATATTTTGTCACTCTGAACTAAGGCTGTCAGAATTATGGCCAAGTGAACAAGTATGGGTATGTATTAACAGTTGGCATGGTTTTAATGCTCTGTTATCAATTTTATCCATAGAAAATATAAACATTTTCATCATAAAAATAAAAATTTATCAGTGGCACCAAATAAGGCCGCCATGGACAAATCAGACTTGAAAAACTACTTTATCATTAATTTCTTATGGTTTTTATCTTATTTTTTAAGTAATGTTTTAGCTTTTGATTTACCAAAGCAATGATAGTTAAAACATAGTAAATGCTTTTATGTGTTTTTCTTTTAAAAAACGAATGGGCTCCTGGGTGGCTCAGTCGTTAAGCATCTGCCTTCTGCTCATTAAGCATCTGCCTTCTGCTCAGGGCGTGATCCCGGTGTTCTGGGATTGAGCCCCGCATCAGCTCCTCCATTGGGAGCCTGCTTCTTCCTCTCCCACTCCCCCTGCTTGTGTTCCCTCTCTCGCTGGCTGTCTTTCTCTCTGTCAAATAAATAACAAAACAAAACAAAAAAACTCACAAAAAATGTATTACTTGAAATCTCATTTTGGGATTAGATAGATGAATTTATTCATAGATGAATAAATGAATTCAATCTAGGAAAAAATATCTATAAGAAAAAGAAAAGAAAAGACGGGTGTCTGGGTGGCTCAGTCAGGTAAGCGTCTGACTCGAGATTGGCGCACAGCACAAGATCACAGGTGTGAGAGACACACCCACACAGCCGCCACACGCGGGGTAGAGAGCCTGCTTAAGAGTCTCTTTCTCTTTCCCTCTCTTTCAACCTCTCTCCCTCCCCTCTTCTCCCTCTCAAAAGAAAGAAAGAAAAAAGAAAAGAAAAGAAAGAGAAAGAAAGAAAGAAAGAAAGAAAGAAAGAAAGAAAGAAAACTATTTTACTTAAAAAAAATTTATGACTGAATTGAGTAGTCAAATTATTTTAGAGTGAACTGGAAGAAAATGGAGTAATCCTTCCTTACTTAGAATTTCAACCACTGAAGAATTCAAATAGCTAGATACCTATTTTTCAACATATCATCTCAAGCGAGCTAGCTAGAACTGACATTCTCTCACAGAATGTGAATTCGTGTTTGTTGACTGAAAACAGATTGATCTATGCCCCTTTGAAAATCTCTCTTTCCATACACACCCCACCTCAGAAGTGGCTCAACAGTTTTGGCCACGGTCCAGATTGTTGTGCACCTCAAAACTCGAGTTTTCTTTTTTTTTTTTTTTTTATGATTTTTTAAATTTATTTGATGGAGAGAGAGACAGCCAGCGAGAGAGGGAACACAAGCAGGGGGAGTGGGAGAGGAAGAAGCAGGCTCCCAATGGAGGAGCTGATGCGGAGCTCAATCCCAGAACACCGGGATCACGCCCTGAGCCAAGGCAGACACTTAATGACTGAGCCACCCAGGCGCCCCAAAACTCGAGTTTTCTAAAATAATTGGTGTCATGCTCCACCACTTTAAGATGTATACCATTGAAAAGGAAATAAAAGAGTTTGGTTTGGTTGAATAAATAATACTTTCAAAAAAATCTCTCTCAAGAGCTATACAGAGAACATAGATACTTTCATAATCACAGTTCAATCACTGGCGATGCCTGTGTTCTTTTAGCTTTTCACATTTATTATGTGGTCCCAACCCCCACATTTTCTGTTCACAATATTGACACAGAAGCGTGATTAGATCCTGAAGGGTCTTCTGCATTAAGTAATTAATCAATTGACTCACTTAACATGAAAAGTGTCTTCACCGTGAGCCCAGCACTGAATGGTGACAGAGGATTTCTGGTCTTAAGATACATTTATTATTTAATATTAGGAAATTCCCTTTGTTTTTCAAAAACCAATGCAAAATCTCGTATTTATACAGGGCCTATTTTCTAAAACACAATTTTGACTCTTTGAGTTAAACATATTTAAGAGCTCTCTGTAATTTCTTGGACCAAGCACAAAGCTCATAGTTCAATGCACAAGACCATTAATGATCTAGCTGTGTAGTTTCGCCTTCAGCTGCTCTCCTACATGCCCTCTTCACTCCAGTTTTTGGCCTATCTGGCTCCTATTGGATACTATCTATAACTTCATTTCATTTAACAATTCCCACAGAAATTTCTTATGAATGAGAGAAAGTCAGAGGGATTCTTTTCAGGAAATGAGGAGATTTTAATGCCTGTGTTTATTAGTACCACTTATTACTGGATTATTTCCTTTCTTTATGCCTCTGTCTTTGTCCACCAATTCACTCGTGTGCTTTTTTTTTTCTTTTTCTTTCTGTTTCTATTTTTTATTTAGAATGTATCTTCCTTTTCCAGCAAAAACGATGAGGATGGACAAGAGTAAAGAAGCTGATAAAATCAAGTATGGAACCCTGGAGCACTCTGGGGAGTACACGTTCCTCCTGAATTCGGCATGGAATTGGGGCAAAATTATCTTAAGATGAGAATCCAGGTTGAAGTCATGAGGGTCCACAGGGGTCTATGCCATCAATTCTCTGGGTTTAGTTGTCTGAGTGCTCAAAGGGGGTTAGATCCCACAAAGATAACTCAAGAATATGTCACAGGTCAATCTTCACTTTTGAATTAGCTCTGGGGGGTTCTTCCACTGATGTATTGTCCTTGACCTGGTCAGGCTAGGTCCTGGCCTGATAGTGGCTCTTTGTTCTTAACTCTTTTCACAAGATGGCTGGCTGCCTAAAGTGACTTTTCTTATGCCAAGAAAGCTATGTCTGTCTTTCTTTTTCTGGGGACCCCTAACTCTTTCTGCTTACATCACCTTTAATGGGTCGTGTTTTAGTTCCATTTATGTTCATTCCAGGCATGAATTCTCTTATGGCAGATTTCTTTTTTTTAACTACCAGCCTAGATTTCCATCAGAATAATTTCAATATGTGGCTTCTAAAACACCCTTATGATTCCATCTTCCCAGCTTCCTTTCTCAGCTTTAAGTTAATATGTGAAATTATCTGACACGAGTCATGCAGTGAATCAGTGAACGGGCCCAAATCCATGACTCAGATTCCTGATTCATTTTATCTAACCTTTTAAGCAACACTTAAGTACTTGAAGGGTTTTTTTTTTTTTTTTGTTCCACCTTTTCTCAGAGCATTATACTGGTTATCCTCCCCAGACATTGTCTGTTCCCTATCATTAAACGCCGCAGATAATGACTACTATCCCAAAAAGCTATGTTTTACTGTTTTTAAAGAGAATTCCTTTGTGGTTTTGTTTGATTTTGACTTCTGTGACCTTCTTCTTTTTATCACAAATGTGTTAGCTGTCATAGGTCATTTTATACCCCTTTTCACCAAATGTATTGCTGTCTTTCTAATTTCTTTCTATGGTCAAGGACATTTCTGAATGCCCTCAACAGTAATGAACAGACTGTATAAATTACTGAAATAAAAGTGTATATAAATAAATCCTTTCAACTCCAGAATTTGGCAGTATTAAAAAGACATAGAAGCTGATTTTAAGCTATGTATATTATGTCTCAATATTTTTCATATTATGTTTATATTGAGTAAAGTATGTGGCCGCTTCCCTAATTTTTCAGTGTATAAATACCAAAATGTATAGACATAAGCAGATATTCCACAATCAATATGAAGTGGAGGTCCTTTTTTTTTTTTTTTGACCCATCCCAGGGGATTTTTTTTTTCTTCTTTTCTTACGATTTTATTTGCACAGTAAGGTGTAGGAACTTCTGGAGGGCACCAGGGTGAGGAAGAAGCAGGCCCAGCCCCCAGGTGTACCTGGCATGGTGAAGAGGTGGAGGGGGTGAGGCGCCGAGGGACAAGGAGGCACCTCTGTGGAGGGAGGGCCTGGCAGGGCCGGGAGGGTGGGGGTTGGGGGACTTCTTGCAGGAGGTGGAACTACATTCCTCTCATTCCTGAGGAATGAATTTCTGGAGTGCCTGACTGGCTCAGTTGGTTGAGTGTCCAACTCCTGATCTCAGCTCAGATCTTGATTTCAGGGTTGTGAGTTCAAGCCCCCTGTTGGGTCCCAGGCTGGGTGTGGCGCCTGTGCCCAGAGCTGCTCCCAGGTGAGAACGTTTAGACCAGCACGTTGGAGGCCGTGGGTGACCCGGACAAGAGAGCCTCAGCGGGGTCGTGGGGCGTGAGGCCTCAGAAGAGTGAGCACCGGCATGCATGGGACGGCAGGAGACCCAGATCACTTGAATTTATCCTGCATCCTTTGGCCTCAATTCATAGGCAAATCTAGAGCAACATGAGTCATGCAAAATATAGTTTAATTGTTACTTTATGGTATAGAAAGAAAAAAAATTATGAAAAATTTGTGCAGTTTACGAAGTATTTTATTATTTCTGATGTTAGCATTTTCTTTTATTAATCTAAAACTGCTTGAATTTAAAGGTTATCCTCTTTCTTTCCCATCTTCTTGAAACAATATCCTTCCATGATCATGATATGTACTCTCCGCTCTATCAGTTTCTAGACACCCCCTAACAGTACACTATAGTGAATTTATGGTACTTTTCCATTAAGCATCTTTTCCATTTGAGAACTTTTTTCTCTTTGAGCTATCAATCTGGTAAGCCTACTGTTCCCAAGACCTGGGCTGTCCACGTGGCAAAGAGTAGCTAATCAGCAATTTCTGTGCACCTGATCATACTGATTGGTTCAGGAATAGTCAACCCACTGGAGTAAATCAATCAATCCTGGGCTCGTGCCATTAAAAAAAAAAAACAAAACAACAACCACAACAACAAAAACAACTGCTGGTGCCTTAAAAAAAAATGTGTACTCTCTTTTTCCTGAGATCATTAACCATAAGGATAATAAATACCTTGGAGATATTGGTGACTTCTAAACTGTCATGCATAGAAAGCTTGACTGAAATAAAGTTAAGAAAAAAAGGAAACTCCTCTGTTCTCAAGAGGTACTGGGAGAAGTATTCAGTATTGCTGCCCTATCAGCCACTTTGTGTAAAACCAGTTATGTTCTCACCCACGTTATGGCACGAAAAATGCATAAAATCCCAGATGTCTTTGGGAAATTATAGGGTGGGGGGTATATGAAATATGTCCTGAAAAACAGAGGCTCACAGATCAGCTGCAGAAAGTATAAAGAGTTAGTCTGAGTACTCTTCAACTGTTTATAATCTGCAGTGATTTATTTTTATGTTACAAGATATTTCTTTAAAAAAAAGTAACAATGGTTCAAAATGCATCTTCACTGAAAAATCCTATTCCATGCTTTTGCAGAATCTAACTTTGTGAAACATTCAGTGGAATCATGAATAAACCAAAACTTATTTGAAAAGTTTAGTCTTATAAAAAATATTTACTGAAGAAAACCACTCTGAGTGGGGGCAAAAAGTAGTGTGTATGGAAATATTTGAGCTAAAATATTTATACGTTTCAATACAAAATAATAGAATTAGGTGTATGCGCCACTTAGCAGAATTGGACCTGAGTTTACAAGTTCCTGAGAACCTGTAGGAGAGTATTTTAATTAAAAATGCTATTTTCTACAGAAAAGAGTCAATGAAAAGTATGAACAATTTCAAGTTCAGAAAATAAAATGTAACATTAAAAAAGATTGTACAAGGGGCACCTGGGTGACTCAGCTGGTAAAGTGTTCAACTCTTCATTTTGCCTGAGGTCATGATCTCAGGGTCCTAGGATAGAGCCCCGCGTGGGGGCTCTGAGCTCAGCGGGGAGTCTGCTTGAGATTCTCTCTCCCTCTCCCTCAGCCCCCCCCCCAATAAATAAATAAATCTTTAAAGAAAGGAAAAGATTGTAGGAAATGTTATGAAAAATTAGAATGAGGCTTTGATGGTTAAATTTATGTGTGAACTTGGCTAGGCTATGGTGTCCAGTTGTTTGGTCAAATACTTGAAGTGGCATCTAGTCTGGATGTCACTGTGAAGGTATATTATAGCTGTGACTAACATTTATAATTAGTTGACGCTATGGAAGGGAGATCACCCTTGATAATGCAGATGGAACTCATCCAATAATTCAAATATTGGATTGAGACTTGAGAGTTAAAATAGGTTTACTGGAGAAGACATTCTTTCTGCCTCCAGACTGTAATATAGAAATCCTGTCCTAATTTCCAGTCTGGTGGCCTGCCCTATAGATTATCAAGAAAACTTCAAGAAGTAGTTGTATTTACAATTTGGCCTAAGAGAACTTTATAGACATTTCCTATTGCTCAGTATAAATTGAAAGGAACAGAAAAATTCCCATACCCTCAAGCATAGAAAGCTATAGCAGAAACTGGCCAGAGCTCAATAGGTCAAAGGAGAGGAATAATGGATACTGAAGAAAAGATTATCCTCAGTCAAGACCAAGGGAAAGTAAATGGCTGGGCTGATGGCTAACAGGATAGATGGCATCTGTTATCAGCCGGAGCTACCTTCATACCATGAAAGACCCCAAAACTTAGATGTAACATTGGAAAGCTTAGAAACTGAACTTGCTTAGATAATTGTTCTCAACTGATAGCCAAAGTTCTTACTTAAAACAAATTAAACTGATTTAGAGATAAAACATTTTTACGTTTACATGCATTTGTAGAGACAATTGGTATAAAAACTATAGGCGCTATTCAACATCCACTCATGATAAAAATTCTCAGAAAACTAGTTATGGGGGGGAACATCAACTTCATAAAAAACACTTAAAAGAAAGAAAGAAAAAAAAAACAACCCTGAAAGGAATGTCATATCTAATGGTGAGAAAATAAATACTTTCTTACTAAGATCAGGAAGAAGGTATAGAGATGTCTTCTCTCACCACTATTTAATATCATATTGTAAGTCCCAGCTAATGCAATACGGAAAAAAAAAAGGAAAACAAAGAATATAGATTGGGAAGGAAGAAATAAAATTTTCTTTGTTAGCTGATGACATAATGCCTATGTAGAAAATCCCAAAGAATCAACAAAAAGTCTAGTGGAATTAGTAAGTTCTGCTAACAATTTAGACTTTAAATGAAGGCAATTAATGATCTCCTAATTACTTTTAAGTAAAGGATTACAGTATCCAAATACTATACTTATGACCTATATTATGTAATTATACGTAACTACCGCTGTATATTTCTCACTACTGCTTCATATGTAAATTGGAGCTGAATCATCTTAGTCTTATGACGCAATTATATTTTTTAGCTCTTGGATGATACTTAAGAAAATCTTCCACTTGTTCTTTTACTTTTTACCTAATAAAGAGGGGGAAAAGCCCAAGGAAAATAAAAGAACTATGGAAAGAAACAAGTTTTGATATTCTGACTGTACCGTCATGCCTCAGTTCTCTTCCTTTTAGTATTTACATCCCAATTTCTGTTCTTCAACTGTCCACTGACACCCAGATTCCTGTAGCCAAAGGTAATGATTCCTTTTCTGCTTTTCACTGGCATAACAAATGTTATACAAAAAAAGTGGTGTGCAAACCTATGGGAAACTATCTTATAAATTATGAAATACAAAAATATGATATGATTCATAAAATGTATATTTCTGATCTTCTTTCCAGACACTTAAAATGCATTAATTCTTGCCTACCAGGAAGTTAAAAAAAAAAAAGTGGAATGAATGGATGCAGATTACGCCACTGAGATGAATTTCTGGTACATTCTAAGTAGTTATTGGGGATAATGTGAGATTCCTTGAGTGGAAAGTGAGACTCTTGTCACTGGTACAGCTAGGTATTTGCATAAATATAAACATTCAGATATTGTGCCCTGTGTCATCACTTCTACAAAAAGAAGGAATATTGCACCATTCCAAGCTTTAGTACAATGCTGAACATAGTAGGCTCTCAAAACGTTTTTTGATAACTGGGTGAGGAGCCTACTTAAAATTAATTTTTTTTTTTTATATTGAAAAGGGAGGGCCCAGGAAGAATGGCACACATAGTATTTCTTCCAGGTAATGAGTCTTAGCTGTCTCACCCAGCCAGGTATCGAGGCAGAGCTGTCCCCCAAAATTATGGAATTAACTTCTTCACTGGGGAGAAGAAAACTACTTGAATCCTCTCCTCCAATTTATATATTTAAAGTCCTGTGACATATATGTTCTTTTTCAATTTTCACAGATACCTTATGAAAATTATTCACATACATCAAGCTCAATCACCATTTTCCCCAAAATTTGGTAATTCCTTATAAAGAAGATAATCTCAAATTACCATTTTTTAATCCTCTTTGAGTTTTAATATCTGCTTTTCTATACGTGCTAGCCCTTTAGCCACTTGCTTCCCCAAACCATGGTGTTATAACATCTGTTCAGCCACGAATCCGCGTTCGTGCTGTCTATTATTACTGGCTACTCTTTTTGAATTAAAATTTTGAATTTTATAGATATATCACCTAATAACTTCCTTAATATGGCTAAATATTCTTCATATTCTTTTACAATGCTGTTTATTAGATAGCTACATATTTTTACCACAAAAATAAGGGGAAAAAAATGTGTCGCGATCTACCTCTAAATTCTTGGATACCCTTTTCCAGGTATTCTAAGCAGATAATACACTTATTTATACTCACCTTAATTTTCTTTGTGTTAATTTACACAGGCATTTCTACTGCTTTATCATTCTAATTAAAATAAAAGGATTTAGGAAAGGGGCTCAGAGAGTGCAGGCCCCGGGGTGGCAGAAGGAGGGCGGCACCCACTGCAGGGGCACAGTGCTTGGGGCAGAGTGGTTGCTCAGTTGGCTGGCCACGGCTGCCAGAGAGAGAGAGAGGGAGACACGGGGGAAGGGAGAAAAAAGAGAAAGAAAGAAAGAAAGAAAGAAAGAAAGAAAGAAAGAAAAAAGAAAGAAGAAAGAAAGAAAAGGAAGGAAGGAAGGAAGGAAGGAAGGAAGGAAGGAAGGAAGGAAGGAAGGAGAAAGGAGAAAGAGAAAAAAGGAGAAAAAAGAAAGAGAGAAAGAAAAGAAAGAAAGAAAGAAAGAAAGAAAGAAAGAAAGAAAAAAGAAAGAAAGAAAGAAAGAAAGAAAGAAAAAAGAAAGAAGAAAGAAAGAAAAGGAAGGAAGGAAGGAAGGAAGGAAGGAAGGAAGGAAGGAAGGAGAGGAGAAAAGGAGAAAGAAAAAAGGAGAAAAAAGAAAGAGAGAAAGAAAAGAAAGGAAGAAAGAAAAGAAAAGAAATTGTATAGACTACTCAGATATTATCTAATTGCTAAGAAATATTCTCAGTTCAATGACGAATTTTTTAAACAGGTATAAAAATTAGGTTTTTTTTTCCTCTTGAGCTGAATTTGTAGACAATACTGATAAATGAGGAATTATTAGGTAAAAAAGCCTCACCAATTTGTATGCTTCTTTTAAGGAAAAAGCATATTCCCTTCCCACATCTGTACATGACTTATTTTTATAATTTTTAAATAGGTGATTCTGCTTTAACTCTCATTTTTAAGAAATTTAACATTTTGTATCTTTTCTAACGAATAATCAGATATTGTGTTACTGTTTTAACTATTAATCAGATCATTCCCTACCCTGTTAACCATTATTTTTTTCTTTTCAAATTTTTATTTAAATTCTGTAGTTAACATATATGGTAAAATTGGTTTCAGGTGTAGAATTTAATGATTCATCACTTACATATAACACCCAGTGCTCATCACAAGTGCCCTCCTTAATCCCCATCACCCATCCCTTCCCCACCTCTTCCCCACCAGCAACCCTCAGTGTGTTCTCTACAGTTAAAGAGTGTCTTATGGTTTGCTTCCCTCTCTTTTTCCTTCCCATATATTCATCTGTTTTGTTTCTTAAATTCTGCATATGAGTGAGATCATATGGTATTTGTCTTTCTCTGACTTATTTCACTTAGCATAATGCACTCTAGCTCCATCAAGTAGTTGCAAGTGGTGAGAGTTCATTCTTTTTGATGGCTGAGTATAGTTTGTACATACTATAGAGTTTATAGGTCTTTCCATAGTTTGGCTACAAATTGTAGATAATGCTGCTATGAACATCGGGGTCCAGGCGCCCCTTCAAGTCTGTATTTTTGTATTCTTTGTCCTGTTAACTATTATGGTTGGACACATACATTCTTGTTACTGCAACCCAAAACACCTGAAATGGCCTATGCCTACCTTTTCCACATCTTTCTTATTCTCTGCTCCTCACTCATAGCCCAGCAGACACTCTGGCCTTTCTCGTTCTTAAACATCACATGCTGGTTCTTTCCTCAGGGCTTGCACATGCTGTTCCAGGTTGCCCTCAGGTTGTTGCATGTTGTCCCTATCATTTATTTCTCAGTACAAATGTCACATTCTTCTGGTACTTCCTCCTACAAGTCAGATCTAGGTTCTGAAGCAGAGATGGGAAATAGACACCACACCATTTTCCATGTTCTGCATCTCTTCAGTGCTCATCTATTCTTTTTATTTATTTTTTATATTTTTTACTTTTTTTTTAAAGTTTATTTGTTTATTTGAGAGAGAGAGAGAGAGAAGAGAGCATGAGTGAGAGAGCACAAGCAAGGGAAGAAAAAGGAGAGGGAGAAGCAGGCTTCCCGCTGAGTAGGGAGCCTGATGCGGGACTCAGTCCCAGGACCCTGGATCATGACCTGAGCTGAAGGCAGACGCTTAACTGGCTGAGCCACCAAGGTGCCCCTCATCTATTCTTTTTAGACAAGGGTTAGAGAACAAAACATTTTTGTAGCAAGATTCCTAGGACCAGCAGCTTGGCATTTCAGGATAAAATAGGATGTTTTACAGCATGGAAAGGATCAAAGCAATGGGCACAACTTAAATTTTGCTTAAGAGAGGAATGATTAAAAAATACACAGTCACTATCAAAATGTTAATGACAAGGAAAAGAATCATTATATTGTAAATTTTTAAAAAACAGAACACAAAACGATGTTTCTAGTGACTGTGTACAAGATGTAAAGAAAAAAAAGGATCACCTACCTACAGTGTGATTAAAATAAAAATAATATTAAGAGTTCTATGGTTATGTCTATATGAAAGACATATGCCTTACTTTTTATTGCTCTTTGCTCAATTTTTATTATCATAAGTATGTGACACATTTAACCTAAGAATGTTTAGACCCTTAAAACATACTTCAGCTCAAATAGTTTATATATTTCTGTCAATCTATCTAAAAAATGTGCAGGTATATGTATGCTTACTTAAATTAAATATTTTATTTTCATTCCAGAATTTATTTGAGTAAATGAGTTTTAATTGTACACATAATATTTGCGAGTTTTTCTCATCTCAGCTCTGAATATCTTTACATATTACTATCTTTTTTTTTAAAGATTTTATTTATTTATTTGACAGAGAGAAAGACAGCCAGCGAGAGAGGGAACACAAGCAGGGGGAGTGGGAGAGGGAGAAGCAGGCTCCCAGCAGAGCAGGGAGACCGATGTGGGGCTTGATCCCAGAACTCTGGGATCACGCCCTGAGCTGAAGGCAGATGCTTAACGACTGAGCCATCCAGGCGCCCCGATATTACTATCTTTTTTTAACATGGATGTTACTTAAAATTTATTTGCTTCAGGGGTGCCTGAGTGGCTCAGTCGATTTAGCAGTGGACTCTCGGTTTCAGCTTAAGTCATGATCTCAGGGTCGTGAGATTGAGACCTGCGTCAGGCTCCATGCTCAGCATAGACTTTGCTCCAGATTTTCTCTCTCTCTTTCCCTTTGCCCCTCCCCCTGCTCCCTTATGCCTGCTGTCTGTCTCTCTCTTTCTCTAATAAATAAATAAAATATTTTAAAAATTTATTTGCTTCATATTCTCATGATGAATTTTTAGAAATGGTATTGCTAGTTCAGCACTCGTGTGAGTTTTATGGCCCTTAAAAACAGGTTCAACTGGACATTTCTCTTTACCACATGGCTTTGCGCTCTTTCCAACTTCAGTTTCTACCCAGATTTGGCTTGTCCTCATGATGATTGACATCTTCAGCATCTCTTCTTTATCACAACACTGTATTGAGTGAGAACTCCCTCTTGCCTGGAAAATTCTAAAAGGGTCATTTTTTTATTTGAAATTTGTATATGGTGCCCCTACATTAGCCTTAATGTCCTATTTTAAACATACTATAAATTATATTTTATCAACATGCATAGAGTTTCTTTGTAAAAATGTCTCCCTAGCTGGTATTTTAATGTCCTCAATTTTATTCCCCCATCTCAATTTTATGCTACCAAATTCATTTGTAAATTGACATTACAATGTATTAATTACTTTTATATTGCTCTCCAATGACTATCCCAAATCTCCTGTTTTTCTGCTTTAAATCTTTCTTTCTTTTCAAATAAATCAGTAAATAAGATGGGAGCATTCTATATTTAGTTCTTTCTTGTGTGCATTTTTATAATCTTTTTTCTTTTGCTAAAATTATGAGAATTTACCATCATATGTTAATTGATTCATTCATTTGGTGTTTATTGAGTCCCCATGTGACATTTAATGTGAGTTCTGAACTCATTTTAGTCTGTGTTCATTATTTGTTTGTACTTCAGTTTTTCTACATTCTATTCTGAACCTCAAATTTTCTTTGAATTTTTTCTTCATTTTCTTCCAGAATACTCAGTTTTAGTGCTCCTCTTTAGCAAATAATTATCTGACTCTATGTCCATCTTCCTGCTTTCTTCTATATTCAGTATACATAAACAATAATCAATCTACCTAAGAGTATCATATTTCTTGTTCTTTCACTCTATTTGTAAATATTTATAAGTATGATATTTTAGGACCATCACCAACAAGATGGATTTTTTTCTGGAAATAACTGTTTTAGATTTGTAGAAAGTGAGGAAGAATAGAATTTGAAAATGTTTATAGATGAATTTGTGAATTATCATCTCAAGTAAATTAAAAATCTGTCTCCCTGGTAAGTGTATGCAATGATATTGTTCCTTATTATCATAATTCAGACTGTACTGTGTCTATTCGACATATTTCTTTCTCAGAGGGCTTTGGGTCATTAGCATTATATGATTTAGGTTTTGAGAAATTAGGGATATGAAGATGAAAAAAGCCAAATCCTCGGTATTTATAACCATTTCTAAACTCTTCGTTAGTTTAATCTTCTAGTTTCAAAGTAGAAATAAAACAGTCTTGTACACTTTCACAGACATTCCACGTAGAGGTCTGCAAGGTAGACCTTCAACATAGTTCATCTCTAAGTAATTTCAATAGCACCTAAGCCCACATACAAGTGTACACACACACACTTTCTGAATATAAAACAATACACAGGGGCCCCTGGGTGGCTCAGTCATTAAGCATCTGCCTTCGGCTCAGGGCGTGATCCCAGGGTCCTGGGATCGAGCCCCGCATCGGGCTCCCTGCTCTGCTGGGAGCCTGCTTCTCCCTCTCCCACTCCCCCTGCTTGTGTTCTTTCTCTCACTGGCTGTTTCTCTCTGTCAAATAAGTAAATAAAATCCAGAAAAAAAAATACACAATTTTGCATGGCTGTGAAACAGAATAGTTGGAATTGATTGTTCCTAAAAAATGTTATTACATTACAGAAAATTAAATTAGACTAAATAGTTGAACTAAATTAAAAGCCATGTATATTCTATTTTCAAGAACAATGCAGTCATATTTGTCAACTCACATTTTTTCCCCAAAATCCAAAAGAATGTTTCAGCTTGCTATGAGTACCTAAATCGATATGATTCAATGTTAAGAAATATTTTACCAAGTTGGGGCACCTGGGGGGCTCAGTCAGTTAAGAGTCTGCCTTTGGCTCAGGTCATGATCCCAGGGTCCTGGGATCAGGCCCAGGGTCAGGGCCTGCTTCTCCCTCTCCCTTGCCCTTCGCTTTCTTAATGTGTCCTCTAAGAGGTAACTGCTTTGGAGATGTGCTCCTTACAAGTAAGATAGAGGGAGAGGGAGAGAGAAAAGAAATAACTTGGTTAAAACATCCTGAAATCAAACACATGCCATTGGTATAAGATAACATATTCATTCTTCTCTGAAATCCTGAAGTTTAAAAAATGTTTAATCATATAAAATCCATCTTTTCTCTTGTTGAATAAAGAAGCAATACTGAGGACTATAACATCTGCCTGCTGCATATGACTCTTCATAGCTATCCAATTGTAACAGATTCCCATAACAATAGTCAAAGAAACAGAATAAAACCGCTGTTTTTATATCCCAGAGAATCATTTGAGTAACAGAGGGAAAGCACTGTATAGTATTCGATGGCAATGAAAAAAATCAATGTTAATTCGGTCTTCTAATAGTTTGCCATGTTACTCTGAAATGAGAAGTCTAAGCTTTCTTTTTATAAAATTGGAAAATAGTAATATTTTTGCTAAAATATGCTTATGATCAGTTTAGAAAATGACACTCTGAATCATGATTTAATTGTATCTTATAGGAAATCATAATTGTACGGCTGATCAAATTTGGCTATGAGAATAATTTGTGTAATCTAGGAAATAAAAATAGGAATTTTGGAAAATGGTTTACCTTGCCACCACAAAATTGGTATGGTACAACCCAAATCTAGGGAGAAAAAGTAAATTTTAAGAAGGGGTCTATATTAATACTGTACTAATTATATTATTTGGAACAATAGTTCCACTGTATGTTAAAAGATATTATGGAAAATAGATTTGATGGACATAAATTTGAAAATTGCTGTGAAAACTAATTTAAATAGGTTTTAACATTTCAGGATTTCATAGTAAATTTCATATGCTAATAAAAATTTTAATTTCCATAAAAAACTTATGCATAGAATCTTTCCATTTTTTTCCAGAATCATCTCCTAAAACAAGTATTGTGATTAATCATCACTTATCAATTCTATAGCTTATATTAGGTTAGACAATTAATCCTATATTTTAGAATCAAAAATTGAAAAACAATTGCATTTTACTACAGAATGAAAAATGAGAAAAAGACACATTGGGCCTTAACTATTTTAAGAAATAGACCTAATATATTTAATTCAACTCTGTATAAGATTTTATTGCACACGAGAGATAATATATGCAATGATTATAAGTTATTCTTTTGGTAAAACCTTATCGTAAACATGACAGATACTGAAATAACACCCCCCATGAGATAACCATTTTGATTTTCAATCATTTTTGAATATGAATGAGTAATCTGATTATTACTCAGTGTTTGCTAACTGGCGGTACTCAATACTATTGAACTTTTATAAACCCATCTTTTTTTTTTTTAAGATTTTTATTTATTTATGTGACAGAGAGACAGCCAGCGAGAGAGGGAACAGAGCAGGCGAGTGAGAGAGGAAGAAGCAGGCTCCCAGCAGAGGAGCCCGATGTGGGACTCGATCCCGGAACGCCAGGATCACGCCCTGAGCTGAAGGCAGACGCTTTAACGACTGCGCTACCCAGGCACCCCATATCTGACCTATATCTATTTCTAGCAAACATTTGTTATGTTGTAGAAAATCAAACCTCATGGGAGCAAATATCGCTAACATAATAATCAGAGGAAAGAAATAGTCTAAGCAAACAAACCAACAAGAAGAAAATGGAGTCTGTCTCTGGAAATTTCAGTTATTTTCCCTTTTTTTTTTTTTTCATTAGAATTTCTTTAAATTTTCCTCTCTTTTTTTATTGGGTAAATGAGCATGACAGTGCAAATGGTATATTTATATTGAAATAAATTAACTACACAGCGTAAAAGAAGATGTTAACGATCTGGGATTGGCTATAAAGTAGCTCTAGTTTGAGGTTAAGATAGTTATTCAAATTTTAGCAGTTCTCCTATTCCTTAACTAAATTAAATATAAAATTTCTACGTTCCCTAAAGAGATGTCTTGAATTCTTCCTGGCTTATTACAAATCTGATAAGGATGACCAGAGTGTTTTCATCTATAAACTGTTCATTTGGGGTTTGAAAATGCTGAGACTCAGAGAGGTGAGTGATACTGCTGAGACTAAATTGCATTTTTAGTTCTCAGTTCATTTTTTTTTTCACACCATACCATTTCATTATTGAAGGTGGATAAAATGTTTTGTTTTCTTGTTTCCTGCACCTCTCTGACGACTTTTTCTCATTTCAACTTGAGATTGCTTACTCTCTTTGACTTCAGGAGCTCGCTGCCTCTGTTTTTTAATATCACCCAGACTAATCCTAAATGATCTTCAAAAGTTTCTTTTCCTTTTCCAAATATTAAATGTTCATCTTTTCCAGAGTTCTATCTTTATCCTATTGTTTTCCTTATGTTACAAGCCCTGTAATGCTTATTTCATTTACACACATGATTTTAACCAGTGTACTGGATAAGATACTGACTTTTGAGCCAGAAAAAGATGAGTTTAATATTTAACTTGACTTCCTATAACTCAAGGACTTTGGGCAAGATGCTTGATCACTTTCTACCTGATTCTCTCCTTCCTTTCACATAAAAAAAAAAAATTGCTAATTTTAGCAAATGCCTGTTGACTTATCTGCCCAGCAACTCCTCCTCTATATTCTGGAATTCCCCCCCTGTTTTCTTACTTCATCTTCTCAATATTTCAGTTGACGGTACTACCATCTTCCCAGTTATCAAGCCACACAAGAAAATCACTTAAACATTTGCTGAGCCAGCTCTTCTGCACTGCCGCTGTTCCTTTTGATGCTCAGCTCCTGGCAACTGAACATCTGTGTGCTGCAATTCTTTACATCACCGAAATTCTCATTTCTGCAAAGTAAAATGTAGAGCAACTATGTCAAAATGGGTTATAAAAAGTCAAAACATCCACTTATTATTAATCTCAGAGCTAGCAGACTTTATTCTCAAGCACAATAATATCTGATGGTCCCTATTCCTAAAATTTAAATGCACATTTTTGAGATCTCTAGGGAGAAGAAAGTTGGCTACTGGGCTTGGGGTGATTCAGAGAAATCATTGTGTGTAGCCACAGCTGACTGCTGCCTTGAGCTATCCCAGAACCAGAACCTGCCCAGCAGTCTTGCAAACGCAGAAGAAAGATTTTGATCAAGTCACCAAGAGTGAATTTATTTTTCTCAAGCACTCTGAAAAGTCAGAGTTATAGCTTCCTTTAAATAATTCAAAGCAACTTCTTGAAATCAAGCCAGAAGTGCAAATATAAATATCCGTAATGAAATGCCATAAAAACTTTCATTTGCATTCTTGGTTCAGACAATTCATGAATGGGAAATTCTATGGCACGGTAATTTGCAACTTTGCAGTAGAACAAATTCAATCATACACATGCTGGAAATCTTATATGTGGAAAGGAGGCATTTATCTGGGAGCTGAGCTTAGCTTACGACATAGCGTCAAAAATTCAGTGCACTTCCCTCTTCTACACGTGGGTCTGCTCCCTCATTAATCTTAATGTGAGGCTGGAAGTTATTACCTAAAGATTTTATTGACAGTTTGTATGTACAAAATTTGAAAAGTTGAATCCCAGGAATGGGCCTACAAATGTTTGGTTCTTAATAAAGATAAGAATTTTAAAAACCCCTCTCTGAAATTACCACACACACACACACACACACACACACACACACACACACACACGTCGTGCTAGGAAAACTGTAATCTTATGGTCATTTCAAGGTAAAATCAGTTTAAGGGAAAAAGTTTTTTTTCTTTTCATAGAATAAAAGAATACAATCTTATCTTTTCTAATACCTTCCTAATGACAATCTAAACAGAATCATTTAAAATGACAATTTCAAATAAAATTGGGCTGTGGTAACTCCTATAAGACTATACATTTTTCTAAGATAGTATAAATTATAAAATGTGTAAGAAGAACAGAAAGAAAGATATGAAAGCTATTGGAGTTTTTATGCTGCGACAACACTGAAAATTAAATATTCTATAAAAACCAGTTTTGGGGTCTCTCTGTACATATAAATATTTTGATTTCTAGAATGGTGGTCATCAAACGTAAACAACAGTCATTTTGTGGTGGTGTGATTGGATAAGAAAATTTTTCTCTCTAAATTTCTGCTTTGCTTATTTTTAAAAAGGGCAATGCAGTGTGTTTACTTAAATAACAGACAATTAAAATAACAAAAATCCGTTCTAATTTCTTTATATATTATAGAGGCATTCTAAAGATGATTTGCTTTGTTGTCTGCTGTTATCATGCGCTAAATACAGTAGAAAGCTCAGGTTTCAAGTCAGTTGAGTTCAATACGCAGTAGTTTTTTATTGAAATGGGGGTAGGGAGAAAAATGTTCTTCATTAATTATTTCTTTTAAAGTCCCTTCTCAAGATAAGCTAGGCTTAAAATGTAATGATATGCCCTGTTTTACATATCATATATTTCTATTCAGCTTTCATTTACTGATGGACAAAACAAATTAATTAGTCTAATCAGAAGATATGTATTCAATTTAAATGTATTACTTGTGATAATAATTATTGATAACATTGGCTTCAATATATTGATCACTTAATGTGCTAGTCATGTGTTATCTCATAGGTGAATGGGTCTACATCTTTTAACTGATGAAAAGAAAGGCTAGAGGATTAAATAATTTAGCAAATGTCTAAAGCTAGTGATACAATAATCAGAATTTAAATCCCCGTCCACTCTTGCATGCATTACTATTTTAATATTTTCTTCTGAAATTAAAACAAGAACAACTAAGCTACATTTAGCTCTTTCTATGTATCAGATTTCCTTGAAATTATTTCTAAGGATCATTTTCTTTAATCTATGCTAATCCACAAAGTAGGTATTGTTATTATCCCCTCTTTACAGATGAAAATAATCACATTATTTGCACAGAGCCATACAGCTAATATCCCAAATAATGTCTATTGATATTCAATTCCACGCCTGCCTTTTTAAACTCTCACCACAGGGGCATTAGGCCTGTAAACATTTCCCAGACTTTCTTGCCAAAGAATTCCTGTTAGAAGAGCTTGTATTTGATACAGAATACAGGAGAGACGTCATTATTCCATGGTGACAGCTATGGGCTGATGCATGGACATCTTCAGAAAGTACATGCAGGATTCTGCCCGCAGAGATTAGACATCTTCCTGAGTCAAAGTTACAGACTTAACTCTAGATATATACACTATTAGCATTTCTACTCTAAAATAATGCATATAGATTCGAAAGTTCTGTATATGAGAATAACAGTTCTGAGTGTCATTTGAGGTTATACCTTAAATATCAGTGTATTCGGAACTACTCAGATAATCCAGTTTTTAACTGGATGACTATCTGATTTTTGTGATCTTACGTTTGGGCAAATATAGCAAGTTTTTACAAAAAGTAATGCATTTGCTGTGGTAGTTCTCATGACGGTAGCTGTCGGTGGCAGTGTTTTGTGGGGATTTCACTACTATAAATACAGAATGTAGCATGTAGTTTCCAAAGTTTTCGTTTCATAACATAATTCCTAGCAAGGAAAATTTTGTTCCTGTTAAAGAAAAGTCTATTTTAAAAGTTAACAATATTCGAAGAGATAAAACACATTTCTGAATCCCATTTTAAACCAATTTACACCTATTAGGATGTGTTGCAGGAAGCATCCATATTTTCAGTGTGTCAAATGCAAATATTTCCTGTATTTTGATGTTTCAGGGGTGAGAATGCACCTCAGGTCAGCTAAATTTTACTTCGTACATGACTAATTAAATGCAGAAACCCATCAGTGCCAAGGTAAATAATGTTTTCTGTTTCCTTATAAGATACGTAATTTAAAACAATAGAAACAGGGAAATGGAGTGTGCCAGGACTGCCCATGTAAAATAACCACTCTGTTAGAGGAAACACTTTATTTTCCTGATTCATGCAAGTACATATGAGGGCATCAAATCAGAATGTTTACTAGTCAAACAGCTGAGATTCTAATCCCTGTTCCATCGCTTTCCTGCTGCCTGACCTTATCAGTCAGCTTCCTCATTTTAAAAACAGAAGTAAAAGTATAAACTTTGAGTGTTGTTCAGGGAGTTAAATAAGATCAGCTGATTCCTCCAAAACCATTTATTGAGTGCCTACTCACTGGCAGGCAACCTTCTAGGAGTGAGGGGTGAAGCAATGAGCAAATAAGAAAGCCCTGCTCTCTCAGAGCTCTCATTCTGGGGTGAGGGAGGCCAGGTAATACATGGATACATAAATAAGATATAGAGTGTGTCTTATGGCAATAAGTGCTGAAGATGAACCGTGGAAGAGGGATCCAGAGCTCAGGGTGCGGTATAAACGCACTGAGAGGCTGATGCTTGGCAAAGACCTGAGGGATATGAGGAAGCCAGGTGTACTATTACCTGGAGAACAAGAAATGTCCAAAGAGAAGAATATGTTCAAATGTCTCAAGTGGAAAGAAGCATGGAATTTCTAGGAACACAAAGAAGGTGAGTATAATTGGAGCAGGGAGAGTGAAGGAGAGCTTGACACAAGGTAAGTATGGAGAACTAAACAATACCAAATCAGAAAGACTCCTGGGCTCATGTTAAGGCTTTATTACTACCCTAAGAGTAAAGGAAGGTAATGATAGGTAAGCATGGTGGTAATATAACTGAATTTGTGTTTTTATTAAAAATCACTTTGACTTCTGCCAAGACAATAGAGGAATTGAGGAAATCGAAGAAGGTGGCGTGGTTAGCTGTTGGAGTGTTTGAGCATGGACAATGGCTTGTACTGTGATGGTAGCAAGAGAGATGAAGAACAGGAGACATAGTCAAGAATGATTTACGGGGCGCCTGGATGGCTCAGGTGGTTAAGCATCTGCCTTTGGCTCTGGTCGTGGTCTCAGGGTCCTGGGATCAAGCCCCACATCGGGTTCCCTGCTCTCTCTCTACTGTTCCCCCTGCTTGTGCTCGCTCGCTCTCTCTGTCAAATAAATAAATAAAATCTTAAAAAAAAAAAAAGAATGATTTAGGACCTAGAATTAGGATTTGGCGACACATTAGAACTGAGATATAAAGGAGAATTGTTTATTTATTTACTTATTTTTGGGAAAGAGAGTGAGTGGTGGAGAGTTGCCAAGGGAGAGGGAGAGAGAGACTCTCAAGCAGTCTCCAAGCCTGGTGTGGAGCTGGACGTGGGGCTCAGTCTCATGACCCTGAGATCATGACCTGAGCCAAAATCAAGAGTTGGACGCTTAACTGACTGAGCCCCCCAGGCGCCCCTCTTTTGTCCATTGTTTAATCAGCATGTTTATTTTTATTGTGTTTTAAGTGTCCTTTATATATATTTGGATAAAAGTCTATATCAGATACATAATTTCTAGATGTTTTCTCTCGGCCAGCAGTCTGTGTTTGCATTCTCTGTACAGTATCTTTCGCAGGCCAGAAGCTTTTATATCTCCATAAAAACAAATTTGTCAATTTTTTATCTGTGATATATTGTGCTTTTGATATCATATCAACAAATATTAGGCTAATGAAAGGTGATAAAGTTTTCTCCTGTGTTTTCTTATAGACAATTAATAGGTTTTAGTTTTTATATATAGGTCTATAAACTACTTTGAGTTAATTTTTAAATATGATCCAAGAGAGAAATTTTTCATATGGTTGGCAATTGTTCCAAAACCATTTGTTAAGAAGATTGTCATTTTTTAATGAACTGTACTTTAACCTAAATAAAAAAATCAATTGCCTCTCTTATTAGTGGGGCTATTTATTTGCACTTCCCTTGTATTAATACTTTATACACTTTCATGCACATGTGTGGACATACCCACATAAGTCACTTAGGCTTTCTCCAAAGATGTACAAATGCTCAATAAGCACATGAAAAGATGCTCAACACCATTTATCATTTCGGATATGAAACCACAGTAAGGTGCAACTTCACAGTCCCCAAGATGGCTATAATCAAAAAGACCGTATCAAGCGTTAGTGAGGATAGGAAGAAATTGAAACCCTCATAGACTGCTGGTAGAAGTGTAAAATGGTGCAACCACTTTGGAAAAGTTTTGAAGTTTCTCAAACTGCTAAACCTGGAGTTACCATATGACTTAGCAACTGTATTCCTAGGTGTCTATCTAAGAGTATGAAAACATATGTCTTGCACACAAATCTGTATGTCTTATTGCAGTAGCATTACTCATGATAACCAACAAGTGGAACTAATTCAAATGTCTGTCAATTGAAGGATGGATAAACAAATGTAGTATATACATAAAATGGGATATTATTCATTAATACAAAGAGGTAAATTGCTGATATATGTTACAACATAAATGAACCTTGAAAACATTATACTAAGTGAAATAATCCAGCCACAAAAGATTATGTACTGTGTGATTCTATTTATATAAAAGAAAACTAATCTGTAGACAGCAAGTAGATTAGTGGTTAACAGGGTCAGGAAGGGTAGAATGAAGTGTGGATGCTAATGTGTATGGAGAATTTGGGGGGATGATGAAAACAACCTAAAATTAGATGCTGATGATGGCTACCCAATTCTGTGAATATATTAAAAACTACTGACTTGTACATTTTAAATAATGAATTTTATTCTTTATGAATGATATCTCAATAAAGCTGTTATAAAATGTATTAGCATTTGCAGATGATATACACTGAAAATCAATAGATTTCAAATTAATTTACTATTAATATTTTTCCAATCTCCAATGTTTATCCTGTAAGAAATATGCAAATTTCATCTGAGAAAATAAGAGATTCATTATGGATTGTTCTTTATTCTCTCCACTAGGCATAAGCAAATAGTGGTTATTCAAGGGCAGAATAGCTTGCTTGCTGATATGTATATATATTTTTCCATCTGTTTCAGGTCCTGGAAGCCCCTCAGCTTTTGCTGATACATGAGTCTCCTTTGTGTCTTTGCCTCCTTACCAGTATGGTTCCTTCCATTGGCTCTGGTACTGATGATGTCTCTGCCTAGAAGTCTGGGGTCGGGTCTCCTTTCAATTGTGCCACTGGGCAACATGGGACAGTTTTACTTCCCAGGAACTAAAGAATCTCAGGAGTGCAAACCGGATCTTTGCTTTGCAAGTTGGGCCTATGCTGAAAATCAGTTTCCTCCCCAATTTCCCAATGGGTAGGGAGTCAGGAATTCGTCATTCTTTTTTCCTTACTTCACGGTATAAAATATCCTTTTCTTCACTCGAGGTTTTTATGATACTGTAGTTGGAGAAATGGCACAAGATTGCTCTTTTTTGTTTTTGTTTTTTAAACCTTTGTCTTTTCTATGGGCAATTTTCTGGATCTAGAAAAAAGTAAGACATCATATATAATCTTCTGTATCTTATTCTTTTCTGATTCTGGCCATAGGAAAAAGCCTTAATAGATGATTTATCTTCTCTACCATTCAATTATTAAGAACTTAATAAAATTTTTTACTTTTTTTTTTTATGTTTTTTTGCTCTTGTTCAACACACTTATTGACACCCACTACTGTGTGCTGAATTAGACAGTGGAAGATGGGAGGCAATCCCTGTTCTTTGGCCTCAAAAGCCCATAATCTTTTTTTTTTTTTTTAAAGATTTTATTTATTTATTTGACAGAGAGAGACAGCCAGCGAGAGAGGGAACACAAGCAGGGGAGCGGGAGAGGAAGAAGCAGGCTCATAGCGGAGGAGCCTGATGTGGGGCTCGATCCCATAACGCCGGGATCACGCCCTGAGCCGAAGGCAGACGCTTAACGACTGAGCCACCCAGGTGCCCCTCAAAAGCCCATAATCTATATGGAAGATATAAATAGCCAACTTCAATGTCAAATTAATGTAATACAGGAAGTGCTATGGGAATATGGAGGTAGAGAGAACTAATTTTGCTTCAAGGAGTTAGAAAATCATGCCCATTAATTTGACAGTGAAGCTTAACTGTAATTTAACAGGAATTTGTTAAGACAATAAGGCAGAAAGAAGCAGCACTCTAGGTAGTGAGGGAGAAAGAAACATGACGAGTGTGAGAGATTAAATTAAAATTAAACCTCTTTATCAAAAATAAGGTATTTCTTTCTGAAATATTTAATTTTTGTCATGTTCTTTAGTAGAACTTTATATTTTTTTTAAACTTTCAGTTGGAACCTTGCATATAACAGTAAGAGTTTGGATTTTTATTCCAGGGAAGTCACTGAAGGAGGGTGATCAAGAAAATAAAATGATATTTGTAGTTTAGATTTTTACTGTATTGTGTGGTAATTGGGAAAGATTGAAGAGATGTGAGTAGAAGCAAGAAGAGATATTTAGGAAACTCTAAAACAAATGTTTCCAGATTAGAAGCAATGGGGACCTGCACAAGAATAGAGGGGAGATAATAGACTGGAGAGGGATTTGAAATATAAAATATAAGGCTTTTTAACATATTTAACATATTTTAACATATTTTTATTTCAGATTACTACAAAGTAAGTCTCCTTCATGTAATCACTGAATTAATCTTCTTTGCCCCTTTAATCAGATTTGCAACATTGATTTTTGCGAATCACTAGGGAAGATAGTGAATGTTATATATTTTCTGCTTTATAAGATAACTCGTATGTTTTGAAACACAGCCATTAGTCACTACTTATGAACAATGAAGATAGCCAAGATTATGCAGCAGGTACCACCCACTACATGTCACACCATTAAATGTTGGAAGCCGAATTTAAACTCATTTGTTTAAAAATAAAAAATAAAAAACTCATCTGTTTGACTCTCAATTTTATGTTCATTGGGTAGCCAAATACATAAGTCACATAAACTGTAGCTAATCTGGATGAAATGAGGATGGGGTAGAAGACTTAGCCTGCTAAACTCTCTCTGTTTACCTGGAGAAGGCTTTACAGAAATGTTAGGGCTCTGTTGGGGGCTGCATTTCTAAATCATTAGTTGATACTTCTCTGTATTTTGGATATTATCTCACGGCAAGAACATAAAGCAAGTGAAGTTATTTTAAGTAGATAAAGAATCATAATTTGAACATATTATATATTCAGAATACTGAATTTTAATTTTTAATTTCAGAATACTCATTTTGAACATTTTCGTTCAGTGTTGATAATATATTCTGGCTTTCTAAGGAATGAGGAACTGATTGTCAGTATATGTTAAGTTTCTATCTCCACTTGAAACTTGGTTCGAAACGCCAACATGATGTCTTATACAACTTTATGTGTAATTAGTGGTGAGTAAATCCTTGTTAATTGATTACTGTAGTGCTTATAATAGCTTTTTGGGTACGGACATACTTGCCTTTTGTGTGGTTTTTAAATCCTTAGTGGATTCTTATTTCTATCAGTTTGATAGTGTTCTGTTTGGCACATAGCTAAGTTTAGGAGTGTAGCAGGCGGCATTTCAGATGACTCCTATATGCATCACCTTCTGGAATTCACACCTTTCTGTAATGTCCTACCCTTGAGTGTGGACAGGGCATGTCAATTATTCTAATCAATGGACTATGGCAAGTTGATGAAACATAATTTCCGTGATTATGGTATGTCACACAAGACTCCACCTTACTAGTACACTTGCTCCAGAGATTCTCCTTGTTGCACTAAGTTAAGTGGCAATGTAAAGGGAGCATACACAGTAAGGAACTGTGAGTGGCCACTGGGAAGGGAGGGTAATATCTACGGGCTGAGGGCAGTCTGTAGCTGGCCACCACCAAGAAAGCAGGTTCTCAGTCCTACTGATGCAAGAAAATGAATTTTGCCAACAACCTAAGTGAGCTTGGAAGTAAATTCTTTCTCAGCCTAGTTTCAGGATGAGAACATAACCCATCCAACCTCTTGATTTCAGCCTTGTGAGACCTGAGCAGAGAAGCCAACTAAGCCAGTACCCACCTCCTGACTCTTGGAAACTATGAAGTTATAAAATTGAATTCTTTTAAACTGCTAGATTTGTGATAATTTGTTACAAAGCAATAGAAAACTAATGTGGGAAAAGTTGTTTTGATATCCTGAAGTTCCCCAGAGTAAATCAGTTCTTCCTTGCCCAGACAAGAGGAAGTTAGTGTCTGTGGAGGATATCATAAGGTGAAACAGCAGTGGTACAGAACAGAGGCATAGATGGCCTCAGGTTGCTTAGGAGAGACAAGAATAGGCATCTCATTTTTATGTGAACAGCTACAAGTAACTTATCATTCCCTCTTAAAATGTATACTGGGAAGCCTTCACACTCTCATATATGAAATACGACATTGAGAACGAAATACAATTGCTGGAGTATTAGTTACATTACACAAGTTAGCTTTGTATTTATAGCTAACATATTTTGACTGGTTTCATCATGGGACCAAAATTTCTTCTTACAAAGTGACTTAGGATCCTTAAAGAATATTGTCACTGAGAACTCCACTAGGACAGACACTATCTCCACTTCTTTGCTACCACAGTCAAAAGTGATGCCTTTTATATCACTGTATTTTTTTTCTCTAGGAGGTGGAAGGTATGGAATAGGACTACAGCTGCAAATCACTCATATTAGTCCAGAGAAACAGGTGTTGGGTATTTTTGTGATTTTTAGAGTGTTTTTATTGTTTCCCGTCCTCAGAAATGATTATGGAGTAGTCTTGTTTTTGTCTTGTTCCACTGTGGCTGCGTGTCTGTGAAAATGTTTATTTTCAGTAGGAAAACATCAGGGCTTAATTCTTAGAGCCAAACCAACTCCAAGCTGACTGTAGTCAATGATTCATTTCTTTTTCCTTTTCAACAACAAGCGGCAAATATGCTTGTATGTACCTCTGCGCACCTCTGTGAACGCATCTCAAGGTTGGAACTCTGAGTCGAAGGGGATACACAAACTTAATTTTATTGAATACTACATGATTGCCGTTCAAAAATGGCTATGCTCATTTATAATCCAATCTTTGGTGACTGGTTTCCTTGCCAGCACCTGATTTTATAATTTATGATCTGTTTGTAAATTCTCCTCAATTTCTATAATATTTCTTAGCAGTAAACTTCATTCACTCTTATTGTTGTTATCATTATTATTGCCATTATCATTATTATTGTTTTCCCTGGTCCTTGTATGAATTGTCTTAAATATTCCATAATAACAGTATTCTAACATTTTTCTCTCTCTTTTTTTTTTAACCTTTTGACCCTCCTCTCCCATTTCTCTTATTTCCCCAGTTCTCCCCCACCCCTGGCAACCATCAATCTGCTCACTATGTCTATGAACTTTTTTGTGTGTGTTTGTTTTTAAGGTCCACGTATAAGAAAGTATACGGTATTTGTCTTTCTCTGTATGATTTATTTTACTTAGCATAATGTCCTCAAGGTCCAACCATGTTGCCACAAAGGGCAATAAGATTTCTTTCTTTTTTATGGTTGAATAATATTCTGTTTGTGTGTATATATCACAATTTCTTTATCCATTCATCCATCAATTTACACTTAAATTGTTTCCATATCCTGGCTATCGTGAATAGTGCTGCAATAAACATGGAGTGTATATATATTTTTGAGTTAATATTTTTGTTTTCTTCAGATAAATACCCATAGAACTGCTGTATCTTATAATAATTTTATTTTTCTTTTTTTGAAGAATCTCTATACTGTTTTCCATAGTGACTACACCAATTTACAACCCCACCAGTAGAGCACAACTGTTCTCTTTTCTCCACATCCTCAACATTTGTTATTTCTTGTCTTTTTTTTATAATAACCATCATTATCTTTACTATTGTTTCACCAGCCCTTGTATTCTAAGTTATGAGTTGTTTTAAGGATTCCATTATAACAATATTTTAATTTTTAATTAGAAAAAAATTATATGGAGTTACAGGTATTATTTAAGTAAATTCAAAGAAACCTAAGTGTTAAAAATACCAATGAATACTATTTTAGACCATGATTTAGAGTCTTCCAACCTACATAAATGTGCTAGAATGTTTTATTTAACCAAGTAAATAGAATAAACTTTAATATTTTTTCCCCTGTATAGAAAGTAAGGCTAAAAAAGAAATTTGGATTTCTGCTATGGACTGAATGCTCGAGTCCCTCCAAAATTCTTTGGCTGGACCCCTAATCTCCAGTATGATAACTTGGGAGGTAATTAGGTCATGAGAGTGAACTCCCACGAACAGGATTAGTGCCTGTAAGAAGAGACAACAGGGAGCTTGTCTTCTCTTTCTGCCCTTCACCATGTGATGATAGAATGAGAAGGTGGCCATCCGCAGAACCAAGAAGAGGGTCCTTACTAGACACCAAATCTGCTGGCACCTTGTTCAGACTTCCAAGCCTCCAGAACAATGAGACATAAATGTTTATTGCCTAAACTACTCAGTCTATGACAACTTGTTACAGCAACCTAAACGAGGACAATTTCTTTTTGGAAAATAAAGAGAAATGTGTACTTTCTATACTTATATACATTATATTTTCTGTTTTTTAATTAAATGTACATACTAAGAATTAATTAAATCTGATGACAACTATTTTTACATGACTTAAATTTACTAAACACGGAAGAAAATATGTATACAATTGCACAAAAAAATCATTTAAAAAAATCTCCTGTTTTTATTATGTCTTAGTTATACACATATATATTTAGTAACTAGTTTACAGTTTTGGCTGATACTTAGCAAGGTAACTAGAACTATTTAAATCCTGATAAATATTTTTAAAAATTAGATCCAGAACACATTAATATAATAAAATTAGTATTAGTATTATTGTACACTGTGGAATAACTTTAGATAGATGTTATGAAATTAATATTTTATACAATATAAGAAACCAACAAAAAGGGAAAACTATAAGTACAGTGAAACTTAAATCCAGGTGTTAATTTCCCTTTGACAACTGGAATCGATGGTGATCTTCATGACCAGCTGATTTGTATCGGTTCATCGAGAGTAACATTATTCACTGTCAGATCAATATTTAATATCTAAAAAGAAAGTAAAATGGTAATTATGGTTTAATCAGAACAGTATTGTTTTTTGTTTTTTTTAACAAAGGCTATTTCCATATGTAAATTTTCTCTATGTAACAGAATAGTTTTTTTTTCTCTTTTTTTGAAGAATTTTTATTCTAGAGTGTTCACAACTACTTCAGTAATAATCTCACCCAACCTATTCATTATGCAGATAAAAATAAATCCCAGAGGTGGAATGGTTGTTAAAAGACTGTGAAAAACTAAAACTATTAACCAATTATCTTGATTTCTATTATTTTATTCTTTCTCCATATTCCTAAACATGGAATTATTTATAATTGCATTACATAAATGTCTGTGCTTCCTGCCCTTAAATATTAGGGCATATTTACACACATAAATTAGACTGGAAATATGTTTTCTTTTGTATCAATCCCAAAATGCTTTAGGATTCTGAATTTATTGTTAATAATTTCAATTTTGTTGTGTTACTTTCTTTCACTGGACAGAATATCAATTAGACCAAGTAGGGACTAATTATGGAGGTGACTGAGCAGCTATAGGCAATCATCTGTATTATGTTTATGACATGATGATTTCATCAGACCTCACCACTGCTTGTTCTCCAACACACGCACATGACGTTCTGGGCCTTAGCTCAGAAAATTTAGATTCAACTATCAAATATGCAAGAGAAGAGGAAGAGAATCAACATTCCTTTACTGCTTACTGAAAACCAGGCACTCTCTGAGGGGCCTTATAAATATATTCTTCACTAAAGCACAACATTCTAGGATTTATTTCCCACACTGTACAGAACAGTTTAAAAGGTAAAAGCGAAATAATCTTTAAAAATATATATTAGCCGGATTTGAAACTGACCCACCTTACACCAAACCTAACCTAGTTACTTTATATCAAAAGTGAAAAGGAACAAGTACATCAGATATCTTTTAATACCTGTACAAGAGGCAACAAAACATAACTGTTGCTAAGAAAATGTTTTTAAAATTGTACTGATAGAGGGGTGCCTGCGTGGCTCAGTCAGTTAAGCGTCTGGCTTTAGCTCAGGTCATGATCTTGGGGTCCTGGGATTGAGCCCCGCACTGGGCTCCCTGCTCAGTGGGGAGTCTTATTGTCCCTCTCCCTCTGCCCTCCTCTGCTCATGCTCTCTCTCTCTCAAATAAGTAAATACAATCTTAAAAAAAATTAAATTGTATTAATAGAGTAATTAAATTATGCTTTGCATATAATTCCCACACTGATGGAGAAGGGCAAGAAAATAAAGAAAGAAATTGACCACTCTACTTTTAGCATATATCTATAAAGGTTGGAAACTCTAGGAGCTCATAAATACTTGTTTTACTAAATGAATTTAGAAGGAACTGCTCAATTGTTAGCAGTTAAAAATAATATCTTCTTTTGGAATCAATGAGGTAATAAAATATTATAAAAATTTCTTCTTAATACTTAAAATTCTTTGTGAATGTGTTTGGAAGCAGTGGAATGAACTTTTCGTTATAAATGATGTGTTTTTATACCAAGTCTCTGGTCAAGATGAACTTAAAGTACTACTTGATATTTAAAATATCTTATTTGAAGTTGTTCATCTGACTGTATTTAGCTTTTTTTATAGTAAAAATTAGGAACTTTATTTTTACCAATGTAGTACTAAATAAAAAGCAAGAAAATATATATGGCAAATTATCCTTTTTAATATGATTGAATACTGAGCAGTTCAAAAACACTGATTGCTAATTGTGATCAGTAACTATTGACTATCTATTCCTGGAGAATTAATTTTCCCTTTGAAGGACTCAGTTTCTTGGTCTGCCACATGAGACCACTGGCCTAAATCAGTGATTCCCTTACCTTGTAATTTTATAAACCAGTGAAATTTAAAAAAAAAAAAAAAGAAAAATGGGGGTGAGGCACTGAGTTATCAACTTTTATTTTACCAAGGAAGGACATTAAGTATACAAAACTCTAACTTCCCAACCTTGATATAACTTAAAGAAATAAAAGAATTTTGGTGCCTTAATAGTAATTAAGACATAGTTCTATATTAAAGGGGAAATAACACTTGCCTACAAGACAGCAGTAACAATAGGACAGTATTAAGTTTCAAGTGGATGGAATGACCTTTCAGGTGCTGTTCACCTCTCACGTTCAGCTATAAACACTAATAGGTACATACACACACAATTTTAGCAGTAGAGACACAGCCTTGTACTTGGATCATTTGTAACAGTTAGCTGTTCACTAGAATATATGTTCTTTGAAATCCAACTTTTCAGAACATGGATTCCAGAATTTAGAATTGGAAGGAGCTAAAGAGATTGTTCACTTGCATAGTCTTATTTGACAGAAAAAGAAGACTTAAAATTATTTGTTCAAAATAAAAAACTAATTACTGGTAGCAATGGGACTTTAACATAAAAATCCCAATACCTTGTTTAATGTATGAATCATGTCCTTATACATCTGTATGTCATATTATTCATGAGTGCCAATAGACAATTCTGTTAATTTTGTGAGGATTTCCAAATATATTTTATCCAAGATGTAGTAAATATATAAATGTAGACATTTTATGTTTGAAAAAAAATTAAAATTTGAGGGACTTTACCATATCGGGATAATAATGACTTAGAGGCTTCACATAAATTTAATCTTGCTTTGATTATGTCAAGAAAAGTGTAACACAGATCACTAGGTTGATTTGTATGACAGGTTACTAAGGATGATAATATGAAGACCAATTTGGAAGTTTAAGGAAAATGAATAAACAACAGAGGTCATAGGCAACCTATAATTACGTTTTGTTGGGGTTAGGAAATAGAAGACATCCATATAGATGTTCTGAAAAACTCTGTTAAATTTTCTTTTTTCTTATGTTACTTACCTCCTTGTCCGGTTCTTCAGTAAATTGAACTACCTCTGTATTTCCATTATATATGAGAGTAACCTGATTAACAGAAGTCTTTCCTTTCCCCCATATGTGGATGCTTCCAAGCCTCATTTCAGTTTTGTTTGTGTAACCACTTTTCAGTATAGTGCTTGTCAAGGTACTCTGTAAAGACAAAGAAAAAGAAGTAACTTAAACCCTTCACTTTCAAAAACAATTAAATCTTTTAAAGCATACATCTGTTAACCAAAATGGATTTCATAGTATAGCAAATTATTTATCATATATTTGAAACGAAGTATGTTATACAGTAAATGTAAAATATGAAAATATAAAATAAATATAAAATATGGAACAAAACTTCAAATATTATTTAACACAATTGCAAACAAATGATCTGACATGAATACATACGTTGTTTAAGTTAAATTGTGCCAAGAAATATAAGTCTTTTTCATAGGTGTCTGTAGAGAGAAAAAAAGGTAATATATTTATATTTCCAAGAAGAAAAATAGTAAAAACTAGAATATTTTGCTTCTCTTTCCTAGTATGAAGGGTATCAAATACCATCAATGCAAATCTAATTTTTTTCCAAGTTTATTTCACTTGTTCCAACACAGTCGAAGGAGCACTGTAATATGAAGGATGAGTCACCAGAGAAGACCCTGGAAGCACAGGGCAGGTTGGTGTGTATGTATTTACGTGTAGGAGGGTAACGGTAAAGAGTGACAGGTCTAAAACTACCTTAACACAGCTCTGGCAGGGTGAAAGAAGTATAAGAATAAACAGAATTGGTGGTGACAGTGGTGGACACTTACTGGCCATTTCAATGACTGACAATGTAATAATATTTATAAAGCAAAATGAACATGATGGAAACTTATTCTAGTGTCCCTTGAGAAAAATACTCATTCGAATAATCTAGGGATTATTATAGGTCTATTGAAATCAAACTGATAAAACGCAGGGTTTATATCCATTTCTTTAATCATAATCTTACCATATTTAAAATCGATTTTTAAAATAATTTTTTTTTCAATTTTTAAAATAATTTGACAGCTAAAATATAAGTGCTTACTATCTGTCAACTTTTAAGTACTTTATCACACTGCTCTAAGAGGTATGTTCTTTTACTGTTCTGATGGTTGAAGAGGAATGTGAACTTCAGAGAAGTTAAATAAATGCCTGAAAGTGATTCAACAAATTATTAACAAAATCTGGAATCAAGTCCAGCTTTCCCTGAATTCTAAGACTATGTTTATATGTAAAACCAAACAAGCATGGGTAAGGCAAAAAGGCAAAAGTAGTTTAAACGCGTGATTGAAATAAGTGTTAAAGTAACACTGAAAAACCAACAAATTTTAATTTCCTTTACGAACTTATACATGCCAGCATTTTATTAAATAATTCTTTAAAAAACTGCTTAATCTGCAACTAATCTTACCTATATGAAAAATAATTATATTCTGCCTAAAACTTTTTTTCTCTACATACTAATGTGTGCATGGCTTATCTGATATGTGTTTATAAGGCAAAAATTTTAGTCTAATTTTTAAGTATACAATTATAGCTTCGGTTTTTAAGAGCAATTTTTTTAAAGTATGAAACTATGAGATAAAAGAACACAAAAGTGATAGCTATTAGGAGGATATGGGCAGTTTTGTGGTTTTAATAAATAAGCAAAAATAACACGTATGATCTTAGTTAAGGGTACACATATATCTATTGCATTAAGATAAGACAAAATAAGATTTTACTAATCTACAAGTTTATTAGCTAGAATGGTCAAACTTTACTTAATAGACACAAATTTCGAGATAAGTTTATGATAGCCTCCCTTTATTTGGGAGGGGTACACTCTAAAGTCCCCTAGTGGACACTGAAACTACAGACAGTACCAAGCCCTGTATATACTAAGCTTTTTCCTATAATACTTACCTCTGATATAGTTTAATTTATAGATTAGGCACAGTAAGAGATTAACAGTAACTAATAATAAAATAACACAATTATAACAATATACTGTAATAAAAGTTATGTGAATGTGGTCTCTCATTCTCAAAATATCTTATTGTGCTATATTCATTCTTGTTGTGATGATGAGAGATGATAAAATGCCTATGTGATGAGATGAAGGGAGGTGAATGACTTGGGCTCTGTGACATAGTGTCAGACTACCACTGACCTCCTGACACTATCAGAAGGAGGATAATCTGTTATCTGGGAGTAACAGATAACGGCTTTCCACAGGTAACTGAAACTGCAGAAAGCAAAACCATGGATAAGGGGGAACTGCTCTATTTTATCTGTGATCTTCTTTGAGAGAAAATAATATGTCAGCAAATAATATTTTATAAAATGGGAATGAACTTAAAGGAGGAAATAATTCTGTGCCTATCAACTAGGTTGATGGGCTTGCTGAGAGAGAAAACTTCTTTGGAGATTCTGACCAGCTGAATCAGACTCTCCATAAGCATTTGTTGTATATTGTTGTTACTGTTCACTCAAGAAATTTCAAGAAATTATCTGAAATCTTCATACTTAATTACAACAAATATACTGAGTTTGTGAAATATAATCACAAACCCCAAATATAATTGGCCAGAATAATTTTGTATACTTACATGGAGAGATCATCAATAAATATGTGAAGTGTGTTGTTACTTTCCGGTGATTAAAAAATAAAATCTGCCATGAAACTTTAATAGGATAAAGGTCATACCAAGTTCTTTTATCTGTATCTTAGTTTGACAGGGAGAACTGGAGAAAAATTTCTAAGAGAAGTGTTGTCTCCCTTGCTGTTCAAATGAATTAACTCAATTTATTGGATAGGTAAATTCAAAGGTTCCAAGACAAGGATGCAAATTATGCATAACTCAACTTTACAACCCTGGGACACTAGGCAAATTCAAAGTGCAGCCTGCTGGGCCCAGGTGAGAAAGGCTGCAAACTTTGTGTAACCCTAGTTAATATGTTAACGAAGGTCAGGACTCTAAAAACAGGATTTTAACAGGATTCAACATAGCAGTTGATTCTTCACCTTAAATCACAAAATACTAGGAAAAGGCTTTTTGTTTTTAAGAGTCTTGCTTTTTACTATATGATTCTTGTATCAACCTTCTGATCTACTTTATTTACTCATAAACAGATTCCCATTTCTTAGAGTTGTAACATATTAACTATGATTTACCTAAAAAGATGAAAAATACATGTCTTGGCTAGTAATGAAAAATCTCTCTTCTGCAGATAATTTATTTAAATTGCACTGAACTGCCCCATGGGAACATCAGCTCCACCCAGATGTTAACTTTTATGACTAACGCTTGTGGTAAGAGAATGTTCGGAACGCCCATCTAGTGAGTGCCACTGTTAATGACACAGTCAATAAACATAATCCACAACGAGTGTTTACTTAACAGCATAATAATCACCTGAAGGTGATACCGCGGCTTCTCCCCCAATTAATGGAAATTAAATGGTCCTCAGAATCTGCATCTTTAGTAAACTACCACAAGTGATTCTGATGGCAACGGTCAGCACAGCACATACTGCTGGGAGCCTAGCAGTTCTGTCTGGTCTTAAGAAATAGTCACAGAGTAAACATAGATCTAAGTTTAAATCCTTAGACTTTTCATGTAAAAAAATATTGAATTTAAAAAACAAATAGGCCAAAGTTGAGTTTTGTTTCTAGGCTATCTCATGTTTTAGATGCACCCTTTATGCATCATTAGTTAGTCATGTGCATAGGGAACGGGGCGTTTCAGCTCAGCTGATCTCACACACACTGAATGTCTCTCATGCGAATGGCACGGGCTACTTTCTGGGAGTAGCAGATGATCAATATATATTCTCTGTCTATACACATCTCTTAGTTATTCAGACATATACCGTAGGGATTAACTATATTTAGGGTAAGAGGAAAGTCTTTGATGTTCAGAACACTATGTTTTTAAGTTGATTTAGCTAATTATTAAGCTTCTTTAGCTTTGGATGATATTACTAGCCTTTCATTCAGCTTCCAAAGTACAAAAGTAGATCACATAAAAGCAATGTGAGATAATACATATGCCATCAATTACATTTATCTGCTAAATGGAACACTCACCTATACTCTCTCCATCATCCCAAAACAGAGATCCCTGTGCCATCTGATTAGTATCTGCAGCAACAATGAGCTTCATGTAATTTTGTCGACTAAAAAAAAAGAAATATAGTTTTACCTACATTTGTAGAATAGCATATGTTTAGTTATGATACAGCACCCATATAAATATCCAAAGGGAAAAAATGAGAATATCAAGTAAGGAGAATACAAAATGTTTTAGACAAAGAAAATTAAAGGCCTTCCCTTAATAATGAGTGACTGGGAATGATGTAAACCATAAAATCCTTCATATTTAATAGAAAATATCATGCATGTCTTTTGATCTCAAGAGATCACCTATTTAACAGATCAAATGGGGGCTCATTTTTAATGGTTAAAACCATATTAAGTTTATTGACATGTTTATTATTCTCTCTGCTAATCCTGTCACTGACCATTAAACATAAAACTATATTAGTAGCATTTTTTATCTATTATAATTTAAGCCTTTCTCACATTTCCCTACATAAATCACTGAGTCATCATTGGAAATTATTAATAAGAATGTGAAGAGTAGCCTGCAAGTTGTAATTTCTGTCCTTGAAATGGGCAATACCTCCCAAGCTTGTGCCTGTGAACTAAATACCTGCGTCCTTGCTCACTGTACGAGTGATTTGGTTTGACAGCCTCCTATTGCTAAGGAAGGATCTCTCAGACAAATTCTGCTTAGCTATAATTGCCTTTTCCAAACACAAATGTTGGAAGTTGTACTGCCATGGAAGTTCCCTAAAATATCCAGAGCATCTAGAGTTCAAATCTCTACAGCAACTTGGTATTTTCCATGTAAAGACGTTATCATGTCTCAGCATGAATACATACATATATTTATATGTATGTATCTATTTTAGTTCATAGTTACTAGGGTAAAAGATAAGTATTACCAACATTAAAAATCTGGTTTAACTCACAATTTTATTAAAAATTACCAACATTAAAAATCTGGTTTAACTCACAATTTTCCAACATATTTAAAGCTTAAGATTAAAAAGTATTTCACAGTTTACATTCTACCTTATCTATATATCTAACCCTGATATCCTATTTACTTTACCCCTCTACACACACACACACATACACACACACACACACACACACACACACACACACACACACACACAGAATGGCCTCTCTGTCTCCTACAGAAAAAGGATTTTTCAAGGTCCAATTTATAGATGTTCTCCTCCACAAAGCCCTCACTTCTCAGATATAATTGTTTTTTTCCTCTTTAATTGATATCAGGGTAGAATATTGAAAGAAATGGATCTGGATCATTCCAGGAGATAGAAAAAGTTCATTCATGCCAAATGGGTCAGTCAGCACATAGATCACCAAATGAGTGGAGACAGCATAAGAAGAGAAGAGGAACAGAGACTGAGTCCTCTAGAATCTGAATGTCTAAGCCAGGAATCTAAGCAATGAAAATAGACACTCTGGTAAAAGGATTTACTCTTACATCAGTCAGAAAAGACAGAGTGAACCCATGATCCCTAGTAGGTTGGACATATTGCTGAGAGAGGGAGAGAATACAAGGTAGGGTACTTAGGGTAAAGAAGAGAAGGTCTTAGCCAGATCATCAGTTATGAATAGTAATGTGTAGAAAATATGAATTAATATGAATTATCTTTCATCTTTATATGGGACAAGGCTGCTAAAAAACAGGTCTGGTTCTTCTGTGGACAGCAGTGGACTTGTAGTTTGAAGAAGCAGTGATATTGTCAATGGATATCTACATTTTCATAGACTACAGTGAGTTGGGAAATATTTCACAGGATGGAGAGAGGGAGGTAGAAAAGGGGAAGAGAAAAGGTGGAAGGAAAGAGAAGTTCTCTGAGAAATATTTGCTTAAAGTTTATAGAAAGGTTCATTTAAGAAATCATGTTTCGGTGAAGTAAATAATATTTCTTTCCACATGTCAGAGGCATCAAAAATGATGAGTACTTAGGTAAGGCAGCCACGCAAAATACAAGACATTCATTTGTCAATATCTTCACATATTTATATAGAAGACATGAACTTTTAGTTCCTATCTTGATCTGGGAAACTTTCTTAGTATTCGGAGGAATATCATGTCGGAAGACAATTTTTCATGAGTCTCAAATATCTGCATATCTTGCATACAGGTGGGGAGGGACAATGGGAGAGGGAGAAAGAGAATCCCAAGTAGACTCTCTGTTGAGCACAGAGCCCTATGTGGGGCTTGATCCCATGACCCTGAGATCATGACCCCAGCGGAAATCAAGAGTTGGATGCCCAACTGACTGAGCCACCCAGGTGGCTTATATTTTATAATTCACCCAGATGAATTATGTTTTAACGGATGTTTTTAAAGCAAACAGTATCGAAAGATAAGGCAGTGTTTGTTTTTAAATTAATTTAAAAAATTTTTTACTGGCCAGTATAATTAAGATAAAGTCCCCTTGAAAGCGAAGAATGAACAGGTTTGCTTACAGCCCAATATAAAGGACTGAGTGCCTAAGCCTGGAGTTCCTTAGCTGTGACACAAACCTCCTACACGTGCAGCATCTGCCCAGTCCTCTCCATGTCATCCCCACGGGACTTTGGTGACAAGGAAAACTGAAGCAAACATGAAATTTAAGTCTCTTGCTATGCCAAGAGTAAGAAAGACCTTTGTCTCTTACCCAACACCCATGACACTGTGGCAGACTAAATTGTTCACTTGGAAATAGGGTAAAATCTCAGAACCTTCCCAGTTCTTGACAATTCTAGCATGATGTATCTCAAAATTTAATCTGAGCTCTTGTAAACACTTCACTTACCTGTGAAATGTGTTTTTAGCAGGCTCTTGACATGGTAGGATGTGACCGCCACGGACATGTAGGTTTATTGTATATAAAGGAGTGTTAAATACATGATGTTCTCCTCTGACACCAATATCTTGGCCCTGGAAATGACAAGGTTGGTAGTAAAAACATAAAAGGCAAGAAATGCATCATCAGCAATATTGGTGTTTGATGTATCAAACAAAAATATTGGTGTAAGTTTATCAATTGATATGCTTAATATAAAAATTAATAAAAACTCAAGCACGTACTCAGGATATCATGTTACTTAAAGTATGTACTTAGTTCTTAGTTATTAATAGCTTTGAAAGTAACTCACCACTATTTGTTTTTGTGATGCTCTCATGAAGAAAATGTGTGGGTTTTGAAAGGTCACAAAAGTTATTCCTGACTTGTCATATACATTATTCTTGGAAGGACTATATTACCTTTAATGACAATTTTGCATATTTGATACAGAACAATGACCTTCTTGTGTACAATGTGTGCTATGTTTATTCAGTAAAATAAATCAATGACTCCATAACAAACTATGGCAGAATAAATTAACTCTCTTTCACTGTGTGTTAATTTGATTCAGCTGTGATTAGCAAGCAATATCTTACTCTTCTTAAGTGTAAAGTAAGCCAAATATGTCACCAATGAAAAGGCTAGGATCAAATTGTTACTCGTATCCTTTTAGTCAATTCCCCAGAATTCCCTAACCACTTACTGTATGATAATCAAACCACCGAGCATCAGGGACGTAGCCTTGTACAGTGTCAGCATACTGAAATTTAAAGATACAGTCATTAAGAAATTATAGGCCAAGGAAAATAATATTTTGTGAACAAAAATATGTGATAGGACTTACAGGTTCCAACACAGGGGTAACCATAAATGCTGGACCCCACAAGAACTGCTTGAATACATCCCAGGTTATCTTGTCATTAAAGAACCTTGACAAAATATTTACAAATAATTAAATCAAAGAACTTCATTTCTCCTGAATACCATAAGATAATCGTTCAAATCACATTTTGCAGTATAGACTTTTGTGGACTGAAGTGAAAACCAAACTATAAACAAATCAAAAACAATTCTATCACTTGGATTTTAATGTTCAATAAGTAGTACAATACTTTATAAGTTAATGTAGACTATAACTAAACTTCCTGACAAAATACAGAGAATTGTATAAGGCCAATTGAATGAGAAATCTTCTAAGAGAATTCACAGAGGTACAAATATTAACTTTGCCTAGTAGAAGATCAACAAACTAGGAAGCAAAAATTATAAATACTCTGGAAGAGAATTGTGAGGCAAGTGTGCTATAAGAATCTTGACTCGGTAATTCAAAAAGATTTTGCTTCCCGGAGTCCATAATAAGAAGAAAGAAAGAAAGAAAGAAAGAAAGAAAGAAAGAAAGAAAGAAAGAAAGAAAGAAAGAAAAAGAAAACGAGGAAGGAAGGAAGGAAGGAAGGAAGGAGGGAAGGAAGGAAGGAAGGAGGGAAGGAAGGAAGGAAGAGGGAGGGAGGAAGGAAGAAAGGAGGGAGGGAGGGAGGAAAGAAAGAAATGAGCAAAAAAATAACAAAAGATTTTGCTTATCTTACTTAAATTAGAGCTCCCTGAATAGTGCATTTGATGTATTTCTGAATTTCAAATACAAATGGTTGGAAACACCAAAATCTATTCTTCACGGTCACTATTAAATATCCATATTTTTTCTCTAACTGAAACAGAACTGCACATTTTTGTTTGTTTGTTCTTTTGTTTGTTTTTGTTTCACTTTTCTACAAACTGAGATTCATGCCAACGTGGACGGCTGAATTTACTGCTTCATGGACTTCCCATGGGAAAAAAAAGGCCCAGATGTTCTCAATAGGACAAGAGTCTGCGGAGTTAATAATAATGTTTCTGGTTGGGGATTCAGTCCAGAGCTGACACTCTGACTCTTCTGAGTAGTAAATAGGGAGAAGACAAAGGGGCAAATTCTGGAAATAAGAGAGGCAAGATAATAATAAAATTTTACCAGAAATAAAGAATGGATTATGGTAGATAAATTAATAAAGTAACTGGAGGATAATGGGAATTTAGGAAGACCCATTATTTTTTAAGACCCTATCATCAGAACAGATGGCATATTGATCAACCTATTATTTTTGTCATTTTGCCTTGCATTCTATTGTTTAATTTAGTAAATACATGTTGTGTATTTTACTGATTTATCAAATATGCAATCTAACAAATCACCTCACTCAATTGCTCTGGTAATACAGGGCACACAGATGGTAAGTTTGATTATTTCAAAGGTTTTCGTATTTTTGTTTGAATCTGTGTTGTTTTTTTGTATGTGTGACATCAATAGTAAGAATTAGCTTGTATTTGCCTTAAAATTAGAATAAGCTAAAATTTTTGTAATTATGCTCTATAGAATAGAGTTTTAAATTTGATCATATATCAGTTTGAGCTTTAAGGAGTGAATCCAAAACAATTTTCTAAGAAAAATGTTAGAACTGTTCTAGGGTACTCTATAACACATCTCCAAGAAGAGGTGGGGTGGTTTTCTTCAGTCAGGCATATAAATATACATATATATATATATATATACAGTAAATTTACTTAACTGCTATAAACTTCAATTAATCAAATCATTATACAGAGATAATATTACTTGCTTCCATTTTTAAAATATTCAATATAATAAGGTATGTAAATCTAAACACTGGGTATATAGTTATTATTTCTAAGAATTATTACTTTTTTTTTAAAGATTTTATTTATTTGACAGCAAAAGACAACGAGAGAGGGAACACAAGCAGGGGGAGTGGGAGAGGCAGAAGCAGGCTTCCCACTGAGCAGGGAACCCAATGCGGGGCTCCATGCCGGGACCCTGGGATCATGACCTGAGCCGAAGGCAGATGCTTAATGACTGAACCACCCAGGCGTCCCAAAAATTATTACTTTTCAATAACTGATTAATGTTTAATTTTTAATATCATCCTGTTTATTAATATTTATTTATGTAAACGTTCATTAACCCAAAATGTATACTAAAATAGCAATAAAAATGTTTCCAACTTCAAATATTCTACACTATATGAGATTACTGAGTAAATTAAATGAAATCTATCTCTTTTTGGCAGAAAAAAGAATTTCTACTTACTCATGCAAAAGGGGTCGAATAACAGTGCCACCATGAGCATGAATTTCATGCATCTGTGTATAGAAATAGGGCAATAGAGTGTATCTAATATTTAGAATATTCTTTGACATTTCAGAAAAAGTTTCATTCCAGGAAGCAGGATCTTGTCTCTGAAACAAAGCAGAATGAAATAGTCATAAGCTCTTGTCCTTGTTTACACCATAATTTTCAAATACATATTTGGAGAATAAAAAGTAGAAAATAATATTCATTCACTGCCATGTGCTGTATACTTTCTTTACAAAAATCACAAAAATCTTACACAATAATATTTCTATCTCATATGATGGAGAGAGAAAACATAATATTTTAATAAGAAAAATGCAAATTACACTCGTAGCTTGATTTAGTTTAGATGAACATATGTAAAGAGCAGTTCACATTTGAATAGGTGGCAACTACATTGTCAATCACGGTCATAATCAGTGTAGGGATGAAAAGACTGGAAAAGAAATGAAAGGCTGTACAAAAGTAGATTGAAATAAACAGAGACATGTAGAGCCCATCATGGTAACCACTACGTGTGTGTTCTCAGGAGAAATGGATAAATTATGATATTAAAGGATTAATAGGATAGGAGAAAGAGAGGACCTAATTAATGCTGGATAAGAAAGAAAGACATGCCCTAGTCTGCTCTGGAATATAAACTCGAGGTAAAAATGAAAATTGGCACTGGAAAGATTAAAACCTGTTAAAAAATGTTGCGTGGCACCTGGGTGGCTTAGTTGGTTAAGCATCCAACTGTTTTTTAAGATTTTATTTTTTTATTTGACAGAGAGAGAGCACAAGTAGAGGGAGGGGCAGGTGGAGAGGGAGAAACAGGCTGTTTGCTGGAGCTTGATCCCAGGACCCCAGGGTCAGGACCTGAGTCAAAGGCAGATGCATAACCAACCGAGCCACCCAGGGGCCCCAAGCATCCAACTCTTGATTTCAGCTCAGGTCATGACCTCAAGGTCAAGCGATGGAGCCCCACATCAGGCTCTGTGCTTAAGATTCTCTCTCCTTCTCTCTTTGCCCCTCCCCCCACTTGCACAGCTCTTTCTCTTTCTCTCAAAAAAAAAAAAATGTTGCGCTTACTGGTTAAAAAATAATAGGGAAGGTAATTAGTATTTTATATTTAATTGTACTAGGGAACAAACAGGCTGCCACATAACTCCAGGGGGCAATACTTTCGAATTTTTTTGCTGATATCAACGGGAATGATGATATTAAGAACTGTGCCCTATCTATGCAGATGCCAACTTTTTCAGATTTCAGTAGTAAGAAAACTTGAATGATGACTGTTATTACTGGTATATGTAATAATGTTAGAATAGGCAAAATCTTGAAAGTAAAATGGTTCAAAATTAGTAAGCTGTAACTGATACTATTGTTACTACTTCCAAAGTCCAAAAAGAATAAGAGGTAAAAATCATATCTGTTGCTTACTGACTTCACTGACATTATTTCAGTTTTAACAATACAGTAGAACTTAATTCTAAATTATACATCCCTAAATTCAATTATACTACCTCATAATCAAACTTAAGTTGAGGCTTCTGTTCCATAGATTTTTATTTAGAAATACTTCCTCAGTTTTTCTTTCCTCCATATCATCTTCTCCAAAACTCCAGCCCCCTTCCCATCTTGGAGTCTTTCACTTACCGCTTCCACCTGAATTCTCTTCCACATCCTTACATCGGTTTTGTTTGCTGTGCCTCACTCAAGTCTCACTCTAACGCTCAAGTCATTTCATCCACGAGGACCTCCCTAAGTACTCCTTCTAAAACTGAGTCCCCATAAATCTCTATCACTTTGGTTACATCATTTTCCCTCGTATGCATTTATTTATACCTGACTATACCTATATACATATACACATACACACACATAATTGCCTGTTATCTCTATCCTGCCTACATTGTATGAATCACGGGGCAGGGACTTTGTAAATATTAAATAGTAGACTGTTAATAAATACTTGTTGAATAAATCCCTGTGCAGGCTTTTATTGATTCATTCCACTCTTCCAATATTATAGCTTCCTAAATTGCATTACTGACAGCAAGTTTTCCTGTTAAAATATTCCTATTCCATCAAGTTATGCTATTGCCCAACTTCCAAATTCTTCCAAAATGTAGTCCCATACTGCTTTCTATCCTTATATAGGTTTTCATTTTCTAAAATAAATCCTTCCCTTTATCCTAACTAAAACTTCCCAGGAGGGACACAAAGATCCCACAGCACCTGACGAGCTCCACTGCTCAGTCACTACTGCTAGGACCCACCCTTCAAAGACCAGCTCTTCTACAACTCTTCCATGAGGTGCATTTTGATAATTCGTCTTTCCTCTATACTTCACTAAAAGTCAATGTCACAAAATTTGGCACTTAGTTAGATATTGCCTCTAATGATACATAGGTCTCCATAATTGTTAAAACTGTAACCTCTCTTTCTCAAAAATTTCTTTCAGACAATTTAGTAACATGGAAAGCTGTGCCACCACACAAGAATTAGCTCTCATAACTTTTCCTTTTTTTTTCTCAATTTCTCAACTCATTGTCTCAACATTTGCCTTTTAAATTTGCTCAATTTCAAACACATCATGATACTAGTATTTCAAATGACTTTCCACTTCTAATTAGTTTGAAGCTGATTTTTTATTGTTCTGTCTCAGTTGGAAGAAGTTAAGGAAGCAGTTTTTTGTGGTTTTTTTCCCCCCTGGCTATTCCAAAATTATATAGAACAGCAGTAAGTATGTCAGCTAACCAAGTTCTAAACACCAAAGTATAAAGTAACCCAAATCAGAAAATTCTCAAAGCAATGGGCTCAGATGTCCTCAGTAAATGTAAAGACGTTCATTCAAGGTATGCATTGAAAATCAGCCTGGTAGGGTGAATTCTTTTTTTTTTTTTTAGGATGATTTTTTTTATTATTATTATGTTCAATTAGCCATCATTAGACTTTGATGTAGTGTTCAACGATTCATTAGTTGTGTAGAAGACCCAATGCTTATCACCACACATGCCCTCCTTAATACCCATCAGCTGGTTACCCCATCCTCCCAACCCCCCTACCTTCTGTAACCCTCAGTTGTTTCCCGGGGTCCAGAGTCTCTCATGGTTTGTCTCCCTCTCTGATTTCTTCCCATTTGGTTTTCCCTCCCTTTCCCTGTAGCTCAGAGGGTGAATTTTATTTAAAAACTTCTAAGGTTAGTGGGGGAAAGGAATGAGAGTAGATGAGGTAACTACATACCCTAGTAAATGCAATGTTGTGATTTCTGGAATATGGATAAAACGCTCCAAGTTGCATCCAGCGGGCACAGAGCTCGTATTCTGAGTTGTTGAAGAAACCACAGATATCTGCTCCACTCTAAAATATATTGTGATGTTTAATTTTAATGGTTTGTTTCCTAATCTCTATAAGTTATGAAGATAAAAGGAATAGAACTACTTACATATGAGATTCCAAAGAGACTAAATTCCATCATACCTGAAAAAAAAATCAGGAAAAAACTTAGAAAGCTACTATTTCATATATTCTGATATTTGATTTTTTTCTATTTTATGAAGATGTCCTATTTCTAATAACCTACTCCAATGAAACATTTTTCAGATTATTAATATACCTTTCTATCATTTCCTCTTAACAGGATTCAAGTTTTTTTTTTTTTTTAAAGATTTTATTTATTTATTTGACAGAGATAGAGACAGCCAGCGAGAGAGGGAACACAAGCAGGGGGAGTGGGAGAGGAAGAAGCAGGCTCATAGCAGAGGAGCCTGATGTGGGGCTCGATCCCATAACACCAGGATCACGCCCTGAGCCGAAGGCAGACCCTTAACCGCTGTGTCACCCAGGCTCCCCAGGATTCAAGTTTTTTATGTTATAGTGTTGATGACATTTATAGAAATAAGACACTATGCTTCTTTGTCACTTTCAAGATGGTATATTTAGAGCACAAAATGGTTATAAATACATTATAGTATGAGAAAAAAAGTGGTATTTGGTTTAATTTTTTTAAAAATAAAAGGTTATCTATGTAATTATTTAACAATAGGTCTCATTGTTTGGGAAAAAAATTATCCTTATTTATAGAATCATCTGAGATCACTTCAATAATATAGGATTCATGTGATATCCCAGCTCTCCTTTTAAAGTAATATTTCTAAAATACTGATTGTTTTCCTTGAATCCTAATATAAACAGTAAAGAATTTTTAAAACTAGATCTGAAACAGAAAAGTATCCATTTCCCCTTTAAAATAATAATGTCTTATTTACTCTTTACCCAATGATTGTCAAAAGACTCTTTAAAAATTTGGCTCGAAATGTTTCATTCTTCAGCATCTATCAGTATTCTTATTCCCTAGAATCTAGAATTTCTACCCATTTCTATTATCAGCTCTAGATGTAATCTTTCCCAGTTCCTGCCCTTTCCCAGGAAACTGAGACCAAAAAGGATGACATTATTTTCTCAAAATAAACTAGTTAGATATCATTAGTTTCTTATATAAAGAATCCCAGATCCTACTTTCTAGCCCACTGTCTTTTCATCACGCTATTTGTCAAAAAATATGATGCAAAAAGTATGTTTCTGAAAAGGACTTATAAGGTATATGAACTAGTACCAACAAAAGTGAATACCTAAAAGGAAACTCGAGAGAGTAATGATATAGATGGTGACTCACATACCAATGATCGATTTGTCCAAATTGTCCCATTGTGCGTAGTTGTCTCCAAGCCAATGTCCTCCCCATTGTCCACCAGTAGGATATGTCGAACGACAAATAACAATTCCTCTTTTGCCAGTTGTCTTCTGCAATGCGCTAAGATAGAGGGAGAGTTTTTACATGAGGTCTTTTCAGATATTTCTACTTATGAGCACCTCATTAAAAAAAGGTGTGTGTGTGTGTTTACGGTGTTTTTGTTGTTTCTTACTACAACTAGCTCTTTATAAGTGAGTCTTCTTTCATTATATTTACAGACATAAGGACATTTTTCTTCCCTTCCAACATTTACCAGACTGACATGGCTAAGTGGCCTTTGTTTATTCGTTCAATGAATTCAAGTTAAGTCAACTACTGAAGTTATCAAAGCAACTAACTAATCATATCTTGAGTTTCTTGAATGAACTCATTTTAGTCTACTTAACTGTGTTCTCTTGAATAAAGGTCTAGGCTCTAACTATTGATTGCTCCAATCCTTCTCAATTATAACTTGTCAACACCTAATCTCTGTATCACTCTACAGAGAATCTTTGCTATAATACTGTTTTAGACGGTAGATTAAAGGGAGCGAGGTTTTTTGGGTGTTAAAAATAAAACTAGTTGTTCTATCTCAAGCACAGAATCTATCCAAAGCTAGATGTCAACAGAATGAATTTTACAAATTATATCATATTTTTTTTTCTTTTTTTCCCCTCCTCAGTCTTTGAAGAGACTTTAGTGACTTTCTATTCATTTTAAAACATATTCTAGTGCTAAAAATAATATAATAATGCATTATTTTATATTATCTGCATCTCTTGCTCTATGATATTATAAGAGCATCTAAAGTAGAAAAATATCCCACTATTAATTGGAAGTAAAGTGTTTATTTTTATGTTATTTAAAATAAATTGCATATGAATAAGGACTACAGAACTGTTCAGGAAAAAATACTTCAAATACCTAATTAGGCAGATTTTAAATCATTTTGGACCACAGTGTTTGTACTGATTTCTTTATATATAAAGTTTCTTCAGTGAGACCTTGAGAGTCTTGAAGTTAAATATGATGTCTTAATCTTCTTTGTATTTTTTGTACCTAGTACATTGCTTGGCATATACTAGTAGCTCAAGAAATTTTTGAATTAATGAATATCTCAAATCAAAATTACAGGAAACTAAAAGTGTTTTCAACGGACATAAGATGGTAAATTGAACCATCTATTAATAATAAAGACCATATTGTACTTGCTAACTTAAAATTTCCTACTTGAACGATGCCCATCTTTAAAAAGATCATATAAGAAAGCTATTTTCATTGCTTTGTTTTCTACAATAAATATAAAGGATATAGTCTATTTAGGAGCATTAATATATTTAACATACATCACATATATTTGCTGACATTTAACAAGAAATGAATGATTATTTATATAGAGAATAAAAAACTGATGATAAATCTAAAACTATATGTATATTCTAAGTTTAGTTACTTTGCAAACAAAATTAATTTTATTTAATTAATGCAAAAACTATTTATAAAGATAGAGTTGTCCCAAATTCTTAATGTGTTCACATTCAAGAAATACATACTTTTTTTTTTTTTTTTTGAAGATTTTACTTATTTATTTGACAGTGAGAGAGAGAGTACTAGCAGGGAGAGTGGCAGGGAGAGGGAGAAGCAGGCTCCTGCTGAGCAGAGGGCCCAACACAGACCCTGGGATCATGACCTGAGCAGAAGGCAGGTGCTTAACCAACTGAAAAACTCAGGTGCCTCCAAGAAATACATATTCTTAAAGAATTTCTTTTTTTTCCTGCTGTATGCAAATTTTTTTTACTATATATAATGAGAAAATAAGGCTTTAAATCAATAACTGAACATATGCCTTGTTAGATTTCTGACTGGGAAGAATTCTGTGTTAAGTATTTTCATGACAAATTTTCTCTTAAGGACCTCTTGCATTAGAAGAATCTCCTCTGTAACCCTTCACAGAGTACTTAAGAGAACAAAACTTTTGAGAAATCACTTGCTGCCACTAAAGATATAACTTAAAAATCCCATCACTATAAATATTCTCCAAATATTTTTGACACGTTCCAACTTAACAAATGGTTTAGTTATAATGAATATAGCTTAATTTTAAGAAACACTTTTCACCTGGAGGACAGCTTGTCCTGTCTTACCAGTTGATTTTGGAAAATCTAACTTATAGAAAGGATTGTAATGTTGTGTTAAGGAAGTATTTTTATTGTGTGTTTTACAGTTGCCTGCATTAGCATTTTTTTAAAAGAATTTAAAAACTTTAAAAAAATACTTTAAATTATTGGGGGAAAAGTCTATAGGAATATCTAAGAAAATAACTTGTATCTACTGATTTTTTTATTCCATTCTAAATTATGATTACAAAAATCTGGGGCGTTTACTTAAAACTTATATATTTAACACCAAAGGGAGAATTTCCAAAGGGAGACAAAGATTTTTATTTTTCTGCATCTTCTCTCATGAAAAAATATATAATAGTCTCTAAAGTCACTCAAGGTATTGTTGAAGTTGAAAATATGGAATATATAGTTATATAATCCTTGAATAATTGTCTGAGATTTGAACACACAATGTGAGGTAGTTTTTAAAGTGTATTTATTCCTACATTTGAAGCATAGGCTTTGTTTCAGTTCAACATTGAATTTTAAATAAGAGAAAGAGACCTATTGAAGACCGTAAGTTTTTGTATGGGATTTACATATGCAACTTCATTGGCCACTGGTATCCAAGGTCCTTCCTCTAAAACAACAGTTTCTCAAGTTGATTATTTATCTCCTGTTTCTGAGCCCACTCATTGTATTCTTTCTTTGGTTTTTCTTGTTTATGGCATGTTTAGTGAAAAGGACAGTAGCAAGAACTAGTTGCATGTCAAATATGAACCAGTTTTGAAAGACACAAGCTGTGTCAAAAAAAAAGGAACAATAAAATGCTACAGTCTGGATAGATAACTTGAAGTAAAAAAAATTCGTTTTTAATCCTTTCGCTTTTCCCCAATGATAAATAAAAAGTCTTTACTATCCATCCTTTGCTTAAATGTAAATGTAATTTATCTATAGTGTCTTTTTATATTTGTCAAGGTTTTTAAAAATATAGACTATATTTAATTTCTAAAATTTCTGAAAGTTCAACTTTTCTAATATAACTGAATCAATTAAATATCAAGAAAATACCTAACACATGAAAAGTCTAGGGCTATGAGTAAATTGAGCTATTTAACGCAACATTTAAAACTTATTAATCTGTTTAATTTAAATAACAAATGTGGTTGAAACTTTTACTGAACAGTTTATGAATAGGAGCAAAATTAACACTCTTAAAGAAATGTATTATTACTTTAAATTAAAAAATGTTCTTTGGAAGATTGTACTGATATCTTCCTCATAACGTTTGTTATTTAAGAGTAAAATATATTTTAAATATCCCTAAATTTCCCTATTTTTGTATATCAACTATTTAGAAATTTACCTACATTTCCTTAAATTTACTAAGCATCTCACAGTGTGTTAGGAACCGTGAACTGTGTTTCAGAAGTTCAATTTACTACCTCAATGAAGAAATTTTTTTCAATTTCCCTTAAACTACATAGTTTCATCTCAAAATGTGTAAGTTTTGCCAACAAGATTACCAGTCAATTCTCAGTATTTTTGTGTTTTAATATCTATATTTTTATGATAGAATGAGGTTAGCTGAGGATAAAAAGTGAGGATAATTGTGCTTCAAAATTATGTTCCAGTAGGGTAAATTTAAAGAAATATTTGTCCCAATTAAAAAAAAAATTGTTGAAGATCAATTTGTTTACTCTTAAAAATGACATTTCCTAGTCTTTCTACATGATTTTAGTGTCCCTACATTAGAATTTGGTGAGCAAATCTGTGGTCATTCATTCATGTAATAAAATTTTAAATAATTCACCTCTTCTAGGTTGAAAAAGTTTGGTGCTAAGATAAGCATGTTTCACTAATTGAGGAAATATTACCCATACCCTTTATTCCAAAATGCTTTTCTTTTACCAACTTCAGTCATATAATAGAGCTGTGGTTTTCAATCCCACATGCTCATTGGAACACCTGGGAAATTTTTTGAAATTCAGATCTTAGGTATAGTACAGACAAATTAAGTCAATACATTAAAAAAAAAAAATCTCCAGGTGATTTTACTGTATAGTTAAGAGCCAGAGACCTAGAGCTGCACTGTGTGATATGGTGCACACTAGTCACATGGGACTATTTAATTTAAATGTAAATTTATTACAATTAAATAAAATTTAAAATTCTGTTTCTGGGGACACCTGGGTGACTCAGTTAAGCGTCCAGCTCTTAACTTCAGCTCAGGTCATAATCTCAGGGTCCTGTGATCAAGCCCCACATCAGGCTCCACACTCAGCAGGAAGTC
>NW_024424453.1:1792729-1831353 GCF_017311325.1 Ursus maritimus | reverse complement strand
CTTGAGATTCTCTCTCCCTCTCCTTCTTCCCCTCCCTCCACATGCACTCTCTCGCTATTATATAAATAAAATCTTAAAAAAAAATAAAATAAAATTCCATTTTTGAGTCACACTAGCCATATTGTTCAACAGCCTTATATGGATAGTAGATACCATATTGGACAACCCAGAATAATAAAACATTTCTATCATTACGCAAAGTCTTATTGGACAGTGCTAATAAAGACTTGATATTCAAAGAATGGTTTGTGTTCCATCATCACTGGACTCACATTAAAGTTTGTTTATTGTGGACATTAAATCAAGTTCACTTACGTGTATTCTAACTTGGTTATAATGTATTTAAACAACAGATTTAACCAAACCTTAATGCCTTAATTAATGACATCAATTATATATTATTTATTCATTAACAACTATTTATTGAACACCTATTATTTATTAATCACTATGCTACTATGAGCTAGTGAGGGACAAAATAACATTGTTCACAATTGCTTTTGGAATGGGATGAAAGTTTAAAACAATGATAAATGATACATGTGAAGAGAAAGGAAGAAAAAAAGAGAGAGAAACACAATAATTCTAAGTGCCACAAAGGACCAAGTAAGTTACAGACAACATTGGGATGGAAAGGGCTACCAGATGAGGTCAGCAGGGAAGAACCCTGGAAGTAGGAAAAACATTAAATCTAATATCTAAAAGATAATAAAGACTCAAAAGGGATAATTGTAAACATCGCTTACTCGTAACTAGGCTTCATTTGTGACCAGCCATATAGATTATGAACATCGTAATGCAAAACAGATGATCCATCACTAAGAATCTGCTCAGTTTCCATACACATAGTTCTGAAATGTAATCCACTAGTTCTTTTTGTGAGATCTGGGGAGAATCAAAGGAAAAATATTAACATATTATAAAATACCCTGTATTCAATGTGTAAATCATAACTATAAATTCTTTTGGCAAAAGCATTAATCATTGTTTTAAAATAATATTGATTTTTGACCATTTGTACACTTTGTCTCTACCATTTAAAAATGAAAAAAAATGTGCAATTGTAACTGACTGTAGTTACAATTGCGACTGAAAAACATATGAAAAATTTTACTGTACTCGGCAACAAAAATGTTACCAATTAACATGAATTAATAAAACCTGAAAAAAGGGTACTCCTAAATGTCTACTATATTTTGTATACTCAGATGAGACATACTGATTAAATAGACTTTTATTAAAAATCCATTTAGTAACATAAAGCCCTGGGGATAAGAACTGTGCAAATGCTATAACACTATTTTTTGATCCACTTTTTCTCAGCTAAATATGTATTTTTTTCGGAGCTTTGCCATCACTTTAGATGTCAACAGTTTATGAACATGAGAGTATGAGGATGAATGCTGTGTAACTGGACCCCTTTTTCCTGGGTCAGAGACAACCAAAGTGCTATCGGTATTCTTTCATTTTTTCCTTATGAAGAAAAATTTTAAAAGAAAGCTTCATAAAAGTTTTTTTTTTTTAATCTTAAGAATTATTGAGAATTTTCAAATCTGGGAAGATTCTCAAGAAAGTCAAAGTAACAATTTAAAGCATGCTTAGTTAGGAATGTGTTCATATAAATACAACATATTTCTTGATTTTTCTTCTCAAAATAATGTTAAATAGTATTGGTAATGGGTTGAGTAATGGTTCAATGTGTAGATGGGTAGTGGGAATTAGGAATGTGAAACCTATTTCTACATCATAAGGTTCTTATAAACCTGATTAATAAAACCAATAATATCGAAGGCATAGCAACAATATTGTACCTGGGAAATAAGGTGGATAATTCAACTCTGTATTTCTGCATTGATTACTAACTGTTCCATGTACAAAACTTGATGGTTCATTCATGTCCTTAAAAAAAGAGAGAAAAGTGAACAAGAAGAATTTAGAACATACATTCTCAAAGGAACTAACCTAGAGAGCCAATAAATTAAAGCAGCATATTTGAGCACATTTACTATTCAAAGGAGCAAAAATACAGGGCATCTCAATACTGAAGATTTACTTTATCTGTTTCTTTTTTACATTTCATGACTCCTTTTGAAAAACATAAAATGTCCTATATTTTCTATAGATATAAGTAAAAAAGTGAATTTTCTATGTTTTCTAGACATAAAATTAAATTATAGATGGTGTATATTCCCCCATGTCCTTCTCTCCACTCCTGCCACAGAGCCTTCAATTAATTGCTTTTTTAAAAAAGCAATTGTATGTGGTTTTCTAAAACCATAAAATACAGTTTACACATACAAAAAACTTATTTCTTTTTTTATTTTTATTTTCTTAAGTGTAGAATTTAGTGATTCATAACTTACATACAACACTCATCACAAGTGCCCTCCTTAATACCCACCGCTTATTTAAACCATCCCTCTGCCCACCTCCCCTCCAGCAACCCTGTTTGTTCTCTATAGTTAAGAGTCTTATGGTTAGTCTCTCTTTTTCCCATATGCTCATCTGTTACATTTCTTAAATTTCACATATGAGTGAAATCAAAATGGTATTTGTCTTTCTCCAACTGCCTTATTTCACTCAGCATAATAGTCTCTAGTTCCATCCATATTGTTGCCAATGGCAAGATTTCATTCTTGTTTGTGGCTGAGTAATATTCCATTGTGTGTGGATATATATACACACATACACATACATGTGTGTATACATACACATACCACCTCTTTATCCATTCATCAATCGATGCACAATTGGGCTCTTTCCATAATTTGGCTATTGTTGATAATGTTACTATAAACATTTGGGTGCACGTATCCCTTTGAATCAGTATTTTTTTATCCTTTGGATAAATACTTAGTAGTGCAATTGCTGGATCATAGGATAGGTCTATTTTTAACTTTTTGAGAACTCTCAAAACTGTTTTCCAGAGTGGCTACACCAGTTTGCATTTCCACCAGTAGCGTAAGAGGGTTCTCTTTTTTCCACATCCTCATCAATACCTGTTGTTTCCTGTGTTAATTTTAGACATTCCGACAGGTGTGAGGTGATATCTTATTGTAGCTTTGATTTGTATTTCCCTAATGATGAGTGATGTTGAGCATCCTTTCACGCGTCTGTTAGCCAATTGTCTGTCTTCTTTGGAAAAATGTCTGTTTGTGTCTTCTGCCCATTTCTCAACTGGGTTATTTGTTTTTTTGGTGTTGAGTTTGGTAAATTCTTTATATATTTTGGATACAAGCCCTTTATCTGATGAGACATTTGCAAATATCTTCTCCCATTCCATAGGCTGCCTTTTAGTTTTGTTGATTGTTTACTTTGTTATTCAGATGATTTTTATCTTGATGAAGTCCCGATAGCTCATTTTTGCTTTTGTTTCCCTGCCTCCAGAGACATACCTAGAAAGAAGTTGCTGTGTCAAACAAGTTGCTGCCTGCATTCTCCTCTAAGATTTTGACAGTTTCCTGTCTCACATTTAGGTCCTTCATTTTGAATTTATTTTTGTACATGGTGTAAGAAAGTGGTCCAGTTTCATTCTTCTGCATTTTGTTGTCCAGTTTTCACAATATTATTTGTTGAAGACAGTGTCTTTTTTCCATTGGATATTCTTTCCTGCTTTCTTGAAGATTAGTTGATCATATAGTTGTGGGTCTATTTCTGGGATTTCTTCTGTTTTACTGATCTATGTGTCTGTTTTTGTGCCAGTACCATACTATCTTGATGACTACAGCTTTGTAATATAGCTCGAAGTCCAGAATTGTGAAGCCACCAGCTTTGTCTCTCTTTTTCAACATTCTTCTGGCTATTCGAAGTCTTCTCTGGTTCCATACAAATTTTAGGATTATTTGTTCTAGCTCTGTGAAAAATGTTGATGGTATTTTGATAGGGATTGCATTAAAAGTGTAGATTGCTTTGGGAAGTATAGACATTTTAACAACATTTGTTCTTCCAATCCACGAACATGGAATGTTTTTTCCATTTCTCTGTGTCCTCTTCAGTTTCTTTCATAAGTTTTCTATAGTTTTCAGAGTACAAATCTTTTATCTCTTTGGTTAGCTTTATTCCTAGGTATCTTATGGTTTTTGGTGCAATTGTAAATGGGATGGATTCCTTGATCTCTCTTTCTGCTGCTTCATTATTGGTGCACAGAAATGCAACAGATTTCTGTACATTGATTTTGTATCCTGTGACTTTACTGAATTCATGTATGAGTTTTAGTAATTTTTTGATGCAGTCTTTCAGGTTTTCTACATAGAGTATCATGTCGTCTGCAAAAGGTAAAAGTTTGACTTCCTCCTTGCCAATTTTAATGCCATTTACTTCTTTTTTGTTATCTTACTGCTGAGGCTAAGACTTCCAGTACTATGTTAAATAACAGTGGTGAAAGTGGATATCGTTGTCTTGTTCCTGACTTTAGAGGAAAAGCTCTCAATTTTTGTCCATTGAGGATGTTATTGGCTAAGCGTTTTGTCCATTGAGGTTGTTATTGGCTATACTGGCTATGGAACAGCTTCATTATATATGATGTTGAGGCACGTTCCCTCTAGCCCTATTTTGTTGAGGGTTTTTATCAAGAATGGATGTTATACTTTGTCAATGCTTTTTCTGCATCTCTTGGGAGGATCATATGGTTCTTATCCTTTCTTTTATTAATGTGGTGTATCACATTGATTGACTTGTGAATATTGAACCACCCTTGCAATCCAGGAATAAATCCCATGTGATCGTGGTGAATGATTATTTTAATGTACTACTGGATTCAATTTGCTAATATTTTGTTGAGAATTTTTGTATCCATGTTCATCAGGGATATTGGCCTGTAATTTTCCTTTTTAGTGGGGTCTTTGTCTGGTTTTGCAATCAAGGTAATCCTCACCTCGTAGAATGAGTTTGGATGTTTTTCTTCCATTTCTTTTTTTTTTTTTTTAATAGCTTCAGAAGAGTAGGTATTCTTCTTTAAATATTTGGTAAAATTCTCCTGGGAAGCCATCTAACCCTGGACACTTGGTTGTTGGGAGATTTTTTATTACTGATTCATTTTCTTTGCTGGTTATCAGTCTGTTCAAGTTTTCTATTTTTTGCTGTTTCAGTTTTGGTAGTTTATATGTTCCTAGGAATTTATCCATTCCTTCCAAATTGTCCAATTTGTTGATATATAATTTCCCATACTATTCTCTTATAATTGCTTGTATTTCTGTGGTGTTATTCTGTTGGTTGTTGTTTCTTTTTTCTCATTTGTGATTTTATTTATTTGGGTCCTTTGTCTTTTCTTTTTAGTAAGTCTGGTTTACCAATTTTATTATTTTTTTCAAAGAACCAGCTCCTGGTTTTATTTATCTGTTCTTTCGTGGGTTTTTTTTTTGTTGTTGTTGTTGTTTGTATATTATTTATTTCTGCTCTAATATTTATTATTTCCCTTCTTCTGTTGGCTTTAGGCTTCATTTGTTGTTCTTTTTCTAGCTCCTGTAGGTGCAAGATTAGGTTATATATTTGAGACTTTTCTTACTTCTTGAGGTAGGCCTGTATTGCTATATACCTCCCTTTAATGACCACTTTCACTGCATTCCAGAGGTTTTGGACAATCGTCTTTTCATTTTCATTTGTTTCTATGTATTTTTTAATTTCTTCTTAATTTCATGGTTGACCCATTAATTATTTAGCAAAATGTTCTTTATCCTCCCTGTATTTGCAGTCTTCCCAATTTTTTTTCTTGTGGTTGACTTCAAGTTTCATAGTGTTGTGGAATCAAAATATGCATGGTATGATCTCAATATTTTTGTACTTGTTGAGGCCTGCTTTGTAACCTAATATGTGATTTATTCTGGAGAATATCCCATGTGCACTTGAAAAGAATGTGTCTTCTACTGCTTTAGGATAAAATGTTCTTTTTTTTTTTTTTTAAAGATTTTATTTATTTATTTGACAGAGAGCGAGAGACAGCTAGCAAGAGAGGGAACACAAGCAGGGGGAGTGGGAAAGGAAGAAGCAGGCTCATAGCGGAGGAGCCTGATGTGGGGCTCGATCCCACAACACCGGGATCACGCCCTGAGCCGAAGGCAGACACTTAACGACTGCACCACCCAGGGGCCCCAATGTTCTGAATATATCTGTTACATACATCTGGTCCAGTGTGTCATTCAAAGCCCTTGTTTCGTTGTTGATCTTCTGCTTAGATGATCTGTCCACTGCTGTAAGTGCGGTGTTAAAGTCCCTTAGTATTATTGTATTATTATCAATTAGTCCCTTTATGTTTGTTATTGTTTTATATATCTTGGTGCTCCCAAGTTGGGGGTACAAGTATTTATAGTTGTTAGATCATCTTGTTGGATAGAACCTTTTATTATGGTACAATGCCCTTCTTCATCTCTTCTTACAGCCTTTGATTTAAAATCTAGTTTGTCTGATATAAGTATGGCTACTCTGGCTTTACTTTGATGTCAGTTTTCATGGTAAATATTTCTCCACCCCCTCACTTTCAATCTGCTGGTGTCTTTAGTTCTAAAATGAGTCTCTTGCAGCTAGCATATAGATGAGTTTTATTTTTTATTCATTTTGATACCCTATATTTTTTGGTTGGAGCATTTAGTCCACTTAGAGTCAGAGTAATTATTGATAGATGTGAATTTAGTGCAATTTTATTGCTTGTTTTGTCATTGTTTCTGGAGATTTTCTGAGGACCTTTCTAGTCTTTGTTGCTTTGGGTCTTTCCCATTCAGAATTCCCTTTAATATTGATAGATGTGTAAGAGTAATTATTGATAGATGTGATTTTTGATTGATATATGTAATTATTGATAGATGTGAATTTAGTGCAATTTTATTACTTGTTTTGTCATTGTTTCTGGAGATTTTCTGAGGACCTTTCTAGTCTTTGTTGCTTTGGGTCTTTCCCATTCAGAATTCCCTTTAATATGTCTTGCAGAGCTGGTTTAGTGGTCACAAACTCCTTTAATTTTTGTTTGGGAAACTCTTTATCTTTCCTTCTATTCTGAATGACAGCCTTGCTGGTTAGAGTATTTTTAGCTATAGATTTTTCCCATTCAGCACACTGACTATATCATGCCACTCTCTTCTGGCCTGCCTAGTTTCTGTGGATAGATTTGTTGCAAACCTTATTTGTCTTTCCTTGAAGGTTAAGGATTTTTTTCCTTTGCTGCCAAGATTCTTTACTTAGCTGTGTATTTTGCAAATTTTACTACGATATGTCTTGGTGTTGGCCAGGTTTTGTTGATTTTGATGGGAGTTCTCTGTGCCTCCTGGATTTGGAAGTCTGTTTTCTTCATAGATTAGAAAAGTTTTCAGCTATAATTTCCTCAAATAAACCTGCCCCCTTTTTTCTTCTTCTTCTAGGACTCCTATAATACAAATGTTTTATATATCATGAAGTCACTTAGTTAGCTAAGTCTACTTTCATGATCCAATAGTTTTCTTTCCCTCTTCTTTTCAGCTTCATTATTTTTCATAATTTTATATTCTGTATCACTTATTCATTCCTCTGCTTTTTCCATCTTGTGGTCATTACATCCAGTTAGGTTTCAATCTCAGTTATTTCATTTTTCATTTCAGCCTAATTGGTTTTAAGCTCTTTTATCTCAGAGGTATAGGTGTCCCTGACATCTTCTACACTTTTCTCAAGCCCAGCTAGTATCCTTATGATTATTGTTTTAAATTCTGAATCAGGCATATTACTTATATCTCTTTTGATTAGATCCCTGGCCATGATTCTTTGTTGTTCTTTCTTTTTGGGATGAATTTCTCCATCTTGTCATTTCGTGTAGGTTTCTGTCTTTTTCTGGGTTTTATGATAGCCTGTTATGTTTCCTGCTCCTGAAAGCAATGGGTTTATGAAACCTGTTCCAGTGCGTCTTAGGCAATCCTCAGATTGCTCCCTCTGTCTCAGGGTTATCTGCCTCCCTTTTCTACAGTAGTAGGTCAGGGCCCTTAGGGCTCTATCCCAGACACACTATGGACCTCTAAAACTCCAGTCTTTGAGCCCTGCTGGTTGCAAAAACTCATGAAAATCAGGTTTTCTCATTTTCCCAGACAATGGCTTTGGGGAAGTGTTCTCCTTGTGTGATCCCGTCTACTCCTCTCTCTTTTGTCTCTCTCAGAAACCTGGACTCCCTCCCCTCAGCAGGACCTGTGATTGTTTCTCCTCCAAACCATATCTCTGCACCTCCTACCTTCCACGATGTGGCCTCTTCTCTCCCTCTAGTTGTACAATTCGTTTTGTCAGTTCTCAGATCAATTTCTTGGGTATTCAAAATGATTTGATAGCTACCTAGTTGTGTTTAAAGGATGAGGCAAGCCTAGCATCCTCCCAATACTCCACCATTTTAGCTCCTCCTCCTCTTACTACCAATATTTTGAAGTTACATCTAAAACTAGGAGACTGCTTGAAAGATAATTTGCTACATTTGTCAGAGATTATGATTTCTTATACCAATGACTGACAGTTATTTGAGATTTATTCCTCCATTGAATAAAAATAAAATAAATGTTTATAAGCATTTATAAATAGTTATAAAGAGGTTTTTTTTGGTTCCTTGGTGAAGTTGAAAATATTCAGGAAATGGCATCTGTATACATAAAGTGAATTGCTAGCTTTGTATTTTACAGTCCTATGCATATGGAAAGACCTTTCCTTTCTATAGAAAAATGAGTGGGCTATTTTCACAAAAAATACTTTTTTGGAATTATTAGAATCTAGTAAGAATTCTGCATAATAACTACATAAGAAATAAAACAATAACAACTTAAAATATAAATTGCTCAACATTTACTTACAATCCACAAGCCATCAAACTTCATCTGGTTATTGTAGAAATCTATAATTTCCCTCGCCCACCACTCTGCTGTGGCATTCCTGAAAAAATCTGGAAAAGCTACATGAGCTCTGGAAGCCTGTAAAAACATGTAGAAAGTCAGAAGAGAGACCATGCATGTCTAAGTTAGACATTTATCTGTCAGATTCACAAGCTGTGCACAGGTGATTAATAAAGGCAACCTGATCCCAACTTTAATCGCATGCATGTATATTATTTTTCTCTAACCAAAAACAATGAAGAGTGAAAAAGGAGAGATATACATAGAGACAGGAGGGAGCAGCCTTGAGGTCCTCATAGATTGTAAAAAAAAAAAAAAAAAGTTCACAACACATAGAAATATATTTTCAGTGCTTCTTAGAGTTTTAGGGAATTTTTTTCTTTGTATCCTTAGAGTCCTATAATGCAGATTTACTTTTGTGGAACATGATAGGAAAGGAAAAGGCCTTGGTTTAGCCTGTTTAATCTGATAAAAAAAAATTGCTTACCCAGCTTTCTGCCCTTCTAGGACCAATAAATTGCTTTACCACCCCAACCTATTGTCTTTCTCTCTCACATCTAACCCTTCCCACCCCAGCAGAGAAGAAGTGATTTACTTCTTTCCTTACCAAGAAAATTCCCTACTTGTCAGCCAAACCATATATATTCTGAGGTCAAAGTCTGTGTGCTAGCAGAGGATTGACCTTCTGTAAGTAAATCAATTGCCTGAAAAACATGGCATCACTTGCATGCTCTCCTGTCACACTTTAAGTCTATGTAGTAACTGCCAGAAAAGTATTCTCCATGAATAGGACAGGGGAAGGCATTGTTCATAGAGAAAATGCAAAAGGCAGGAAATATAGGGATTTACAAAACACATATGGTACTGGTACAAAAAGACACATAGATCAATGGAATGGAATAGAGAACCCAGAAATGGACCCTCAACTCTAGGGTCAACTAATCTTCAGCAAAGCAGGAAAGAATATGCAATGGGGGAAAAAAAACAGTCTTTTCAACAAATGGTGTTGGGAAAATTGGACAGCCACATGCAGAAGAATGAAACTGGACCACTTTCTTACACCATACACAAAAATAAACTCAAAATGGATGAAAGACCTGAATGTGAGACTGAATCCATCAAAAATCCTAGAGGAGAACACAAGCACAGCAACTTCTTGCTAGACACGTCTCCACAGGCAAAAGAAACCAAAGCAAAAATGAACTATTGAGACTTCATCAAGATAAAAACTTTTGCACAGCAAAGGAAACAGCCAACAAAACTAAAAGGCAACCTATGGAATGGGAGAAGATATTTGCAAATGTCTCATCAGATAAAGGGCTAGTATCAAAAATATATAAAGAACTTACCCAACTCAACACCCTAAAAACAAAAAATCCAGTTAAGAAATGGGCAGAAGACATGAACAGATATTTCTCCAAAGAAGACATACAAGTGGTCAGCAGACACATGAAAAGACGCCCAACATTACTTAGCATCGGGGAAATACAAATCAAAACCATAATGAGATACCACCTCACACCAGTCAGAATGGCAAAAATTAACAACTCAAAAAATGACAGATGTTGGCAAGGATGCAGAGAAAAGGGAACCCTCTTACACTGTTGGTGGGAATGCAAACTGGTGCAGCCACTCTGGAAAACAGTACGGATGTTCCTCAAAAAAGCTAAAAATAGAGCTACCACATGACCCAGCAATTGCACTATAAGGTATTTATCCAAAGGATACAAACATAGTGATTCAAAGGGGCGCATATACTCCAACATTTATAACAGCAATGTCCACAATAACTAAAATATGGAAAGAGCCCAGATGTCCATTGACAGATGAATGGATAAAGAAGAGGTGGTATACATATATAATGGAATATTCCTCAGCTATCGAAAAGAAGGAAATCTTGCCATTTCCAACAATGTGAATGGAACTTGAAAACTTAAAAACTCTCAACAAACTAGGAATAGAAAGAAAAATACCTCAACATAATAAAGATGATATATTAAAGACCCCCAGGTAATATCATGCTCATTCAAAAAAAACAAAACAAAACAAAACTGTTTTTCTCTCTTTTTCTCATACACACACACACACACACACACACACACTGTTAGAATTAATAAATTAAATAAAGCTGTAGAATGTAAAATCAACATGCAAAAATCAGTTGCATTTTTATATGCTAACAATGAACTATCAGAAAAGTAAATTAGGAAAATAATCCAATTTACAACAGCAACCCAGATAATAAAGTACTCAGGAATTAAAGTAAGGAGGTGGAAGACTTGTACACTGAAAACTACAAAATGTTGCTGAAAGAAATTGAAGAAGACACAGATAAATAGAAAGATATCCTATGTTTACAGATTGTAAGAATTATATTGTGAAAATACCTGTACTATCCAAAGCAATCTGTAGATTTAATGCAATCTCTATAAAAAATCCAGTGGTATCTTTGACAGAAATATAAAAACAATTCTACAATTCATTTTGAACTACAAAGACCCTGAATAGCCGAAATAACCTTGAGAAAGTAGGTATCACATGTCCTGATTTCAAGATATACTCCAAAGTCACAGTAACGAAAACGGTATGATACCAGCATAAAAACAGACACATTGACTAATGGCACCAAATAGAGAACATATAAATCAATCCATACATATATAGTCAACTGATCATTGACAAGGGTGCCAAAAATACACAATGGTGAAAGGATAGTCTCTTCAACAAATGATACTGGGAAAACTGGATATAATATGCAGAAGAATGAAATTGGACCCTTATCTTACATCACACAAAAATCAACTCAAAATGGAGTAAAGACTTAAATGTAACACATGAAACTGAAAAACTTCTCAGAGAAAACAAAAGGAAAAAGCTTCATGATGTTGGTCTTGGCAAAGATTTTATGGATATGTCACCAAAAACACAGGCAACAAAACAGGTGACTACATGAAACAAAAAATTTCTTCACAGCAAAGGAAACAAGCAACAAAGTGAAAAGCAACCTACAGAATAAGAGAAAATATTTAAACACTATATACAGATAAAGTGTAACTGTCCAAAGTATATAAAAAAGTCCTTACCACTCAATAGGAAAAAAAAAAAGAAAGAAAGAAAGAAAGAAAAGAACCCTAATAACTTGCGTAAAATATGGGCAAATTCTTTTTTTTTTTTTTTTTAAAGATTTTATATATTTATTTGACAGAGAGAGAGACAGGCAGTGAGAGAGGGAACTCAAGCAGGGGGCATGGGAGAGGAAGAAGCAGGCTCCCAGCAGAGGAGAGTGATGCGGGGCTCGATCCCAGGACTCTGGGATCATGCCCTGAGCCAAAGGCAGATGCTTAACAGCTGAGCCACCCAGGCGCCCCATGGGCAAAGTCTTGAATAGATATTTCTCTAAAGAATGCATGCAAATAGTCAACAAGTAGATGAAAAGATGCCCATATTCACTTATCATCAGGGAAATGCAAAAACCACAATGAGATATCACCTCACACCTGTTAGGAGGGCTATCATCCAAAAATCAAAGACAACAAGTTTTGGAAAGGATATGGAGAAACTGGAATCCTTGTGCATTATTGGTGAGAATGCAAAGTGGTGCAGCCACTTAGGAAAACAGCATAGATATTCCTCAAAAATTAAAAATAGAAGTACCATATGATTTAAATATTGTCTGTTATAGAAAATTTAAAAATAAGCTTTCTACTTTTTTGAAGAAAATATTCAAATTGAATTATTGGTCAAAGTGATCATTAATCCAAGTGCTGAATTTCTTCGTTATGTAGTCAATCAATGTAAAACTTACATTAACAGCTTCATCTTCAGTTAGACTTTCATCTATTGTTATATTGGGCAAATCCGGCCAAACCTACAGAGAAAGAAGAAATGGGCAAATAGTTGAAAATAAACTCAGTATAGTATGACTTTGTTGTAAATAAAGTATAATAGGGTTTTGGAGGCATATTATTGTATCTTGAGATCCCCAGACCAGTAATTACCTCAACTGTTGTTTTTTTTTTTTTTGGTTTTTTTTTTTAGTTTCTGTTTTGGTAAATGTAACATTTGCAAGCTATTCCCATCTTTCATATTAATTTCCTCTTTAATATAGCAAATAGGAAAAAGAATGCCAACCTTTGTAGTAGGTAGTGGTTTTGAAACCAATGCATGTAACCAAAAGTTCTAGTCAAGAAATAAAATGAAGTCACATACTAAATTTAATTTAATGTGGTATATTAAAACTGTTTCTATAATTATTTCAGCATTAAAATCTAAAAACAATAAATATATTTTTATTTAAAAGGAATTGAAGATCTGAGTTGGATGATGCCATGATAAGGCAAACATCTTAGTTTTCACAATTAGTACTAAATATTCCTTTCTCTCCCTCTATATCCTCATCCCTGTCCCTGCCTCCCCACCTACCAATGATTTCCTCTACCCCAAACACAAACACACAATTTGAGCCCAAATTTCAATCATGCTGAAAGCTCTGATAATTGGAATCTATGTTGTAAAAGTTAGTTCCATATGAAAAAAATGTAGCTAATTCCCAAGGGATAATTACCTACAAGGGATTAGTTGCTGATGGGGAGTAGTTCTCTGAAGGAATGGAAGAGAAGATAGAAATCTGAGAAAATGTATGGAAATTTAGAATGAGAAGATAATAGGAAGGAAAAAAAAAACCAACCACCTTTCTATGGCCAATATGTCATACTCTATACTTTCATGTTTCTTAAAATGTTATGAGTTCTCAATAAGTTTATCATAGGATTTTTTCTATTTTATTTTTATGTTTTGAAATATTTTAACTTACAGAAAAGCTACAAACATTATACCTAGAGTTCTTCTATATCCTTTACTTTGTTTCCCTAATGTTAACAAATTTATAACCTCTCTACAATTATCAAAACCAAGAAATTGGCAGATACAATATTATTAAGTAATCTAAGGCCATGTTTGAATTTCAGTACTTTTATCACTAACATGCTATTTTTGGTCAAAGATGAAAAAAAGGATTCTACATTATATTTCATCATGTCTCCCATTATGGAATTTTGTTTTTGTTTTTCATTTTAGTTAGGACTAATGGATTTTTTGTTTACTCTTTTTTATGTAAGCCAAATCAGGATTTTTCTATAATATATTAATATATCCAGGTCTGAATATTTTTTTTTAAAGATTTTATATTTTATTTATGTGACAGAGAGACAGCCAGCGAGAAAGAGAACACAGCAGGGGAGTGGGAGAGTAAGAAGCAGGCTCCCAGCGGAGGAGCCCGATGTGGGACTCGATCCCCGAACGCCGGGATCACGCCCTGAGCCGAAGGCAGACGCTTAACGACTGTGCTACCCAGGTGCCCCTCCAGGTCTGAATATTATTGCTTAAATGAAATACAATAAATTATATTGCTTGTTCAAGTCAGGAATATAAGTATAGCTCTTAAAAACTGTCTCTTTTATTAACGACAGAAGTACAAACATTTAAATGACTTGCAGTGTAAAATAATGAATAACCATCTTATTAATGTTGATTATATAGTACACACAAGACATTCTAAGACATGCAATAAAAAACAACTTAAAGATGAAATAAATAGTAAATGACATATGAACTATATAAATTCTTTCTCTGTTTCTAATAATTTGGGTTAAAATCAGAGAATATATTATTTTGATTATTAGCTATTAAACCATTACATTTCTGTATTTTATATCTCTCCCTCTGAATATGTTTTTAACAGTTTTTTTTTACTCAGTAGAAACTTTCAATGACATAACATTTTATAGTTATTTTATTTCAAAATATCAACTCAGTACCTTTGCCCAACAAATATCACTGGTGTTAGGCCATTTGACAAAAACATCTTTCTCCTGTCCTCTTTCAAATGCAGGGTAAGGCTTTGTTTCATTTCCTGAAATTGCTGGATCCTAAAATTAAAATGAAATACACACCAGGTAACTCTGGAATAAAAGTATAGCCACTTGGGTCGCTGTTATGAAACAAATTTTCCAAGATTACATTATCATTTTACTGTGCTCTCACATACACTGACAAATAGACTGACAGTATAAACTTCAGTGTTCTAGCCAGATTGTCCACTAAATTCCTTGGAAGGAAATTTTAAGAACTTCTGAAAATGTGTTGGCAATGATTTCAAGAAAGATTACTAACATTTTTTGTTTTGTTTTTATTTCTCCCAGTGGGATTACTAGCTGCCTAGCTTGCCTCCTATAAGATACTGATAAAATAGTCTCCCCACTGAATCACTAACTTGAAGTCAAATTTTTAAACATGACAAGCATAAAAAGTAATCCCATAGAATGATTTGAGAATTGTATAGAAATGGAAAATCCATCATAACTTTGTGATAGCTTCTATAAATTGAGGCTAGTTTGTAGCTTCAATGATTATTAGAAGACAGCTTGCCTTTGACTTCCAGATTCAGTCTTAGATATCTAAGGATATACCAAAATGTAAAGTTAGCAGCCCATGTAAATAGAAGTCTTAAAGGAAGAAAGTCTTAGATTTGGGAAGAATTTAAAGTAAGTCTCCCTATTTTGAAACACCTCCCCCCACCTCATTCTAAGAGAGAAATTTTAATGAAATCAAGATAATAAGACAAGATTAAAATATAAAATACGAATACTGACCAGGATAATAATGTATCTCATTCCTTCCTGTCTTATTCTGTCAACAAACGCAGGAAGGTCACGGAAGTTTTCATCAATTGTAAAGTCTAGCTGTCTTTCCATGTAATCAATGTCTGTATATTGAACATCCTAGAAGATACAAAGATTGGGACAACGGGGTAAGAATCACAGGAGGCAGTGCATCTCATTCTGTCATCATATAAAAGTAATAGCAATACGAAAGTTTAAATGCCTCTTCACTCGATCCGAAAAAGAATTAATCAACACAACGTTCAACAAATAAAACTAGTGTATAAAGACGCAAAACGGTCCATAAACAAGTTCATATAAATGCTCTGTTTGCTAACAGTCCACTTAACAATTTTGATTTCTAAAAATTCTTTCAAATCAGTATCTTTTGTTATGTAATTGTTATGTAAGGAAATAGGAAGACACAGGAGTAAAGGATTTATGAGGTATGAAATTATGTTAAAAGGCAATTTGGAATGTTGTACAATATACACAAAAATAGGTGTTGTTCTATTTCTGGAAACATAAAGTCAATATGGGGTAATTTCAAATACTTGTAATATTGCCGAAGGGGAAGAAAGAATTATTAGTAAATCCATCAATTATAAGATTATTTTATTACCTACCAAAGCCTTTTTAACATTATAGTCCAACCTTAAATAACCAAAATACTGCTTACAAATAGGTATTTACAAATATGTTTAAACTTATAAATGTTTGAATTCTGTCATGACATCCTTCAGACCTAAATAACAAATTTTTAAATTATTTTCTGTTAACAGACATTGACTCAATATCTTCTTCTAGGTGTTATAAAAAGTATGGCTAATATAATGGACTTAATAATGTAAAAAAAACCCCTTTTTATAAAAAAAATTCACTTGTATATTTTTATATTATCTACTTCCACAATTAATTTCCTCATAATAATGTATTCAGGAATCATATACTTGATTCTACCACATGTATCAATGTCTTATAATGAGGGCCTTATTCTTCTTAGAATTAGTTCTTATATACCAAGCATTCTGGATTTCACTGTTCAAGTGCTCCCAAAAGGACCCCTGGGGTTCCTGAATCTTGTTAAAAAATAAAATCACAGGTATGATTGTTTCTAGATAACTCAGTAATATTCAGCTTCGTTGACGGAAAAGGATATTTTGCAAGTGCTCTAATTCTGTGTTCTAACATTACAACTATCACCTATTTCAGGGCAAAAAGCACTTAGTTTCATCTCCAATTTCTTCTCTGTAATTTGTCACATCAGTTGATGAAGTAGGTTTCTCTGGACTCTTATTCGCATATAAAAAAATATGGGCAATACATCTGACTACTTAAGCAACCCAAAGTTTATGAGAGAAAAACAAGGGCACAGTGACTTGTTTAGTACAACTCAGGGTCATGAACTACAGAGAAAGAAGGAAAAGGAATGGCATTACCCCTTTTCCTTCACCTAATAAAGACACTTTAAAAAAGCTCTTAACCAAATCATTAGGTGTCTACTAAAAAACTAAGAATTATTGCCAAATGATTAATTTTAAAGTACACATACTTATTCCTTTTTTGCTTTAACAGATGACACATTTAACACTTTTAAAAACTGATATACATACATAGGGGATCTGAGCAGCCACCATATCATTATATACTTGCTCAACTTCTGAAGTATTTCTGTACCCATAACGACATAATTGGAATCCCAAAGCCCAGTAAGGTGGCATGACTGGTCGGCCAATTACCTTTGGAAAAAAAAAAGAAATTATTTGTGAACTAAGAAAGTTACTTTATATTACAAAGAAAACTTTAAAAAAATGTACACTCATACTTCATGGTATTGCTGTGTTGCAACTTCTGGAGTTGGGCCCAAAAACATATAAAAGTCCAAGATTCCTCCAATTACACGGTAAGTTAGAGCAGGAGTTGGCTGAAATGTAACATCTGGAAGCCCAAAATATGATTACATTTTTATCTATATATATTAGCTTACTAAAGATTCATATAAAATACAAGAAATTCAACAAATGATTGTTTTACCCATTGCATTGCTGTTAAGTAAGAGAACTCCATGAGCATAGCCTTCATCTTCCAGAGCCATGTAATAGGGATGAAATCCATAGGAATTAAATTTATACTAAAATAAAAAAATTAAACATAATATATAATATTTAATAATAGCATAATATTTAAATAATAATAGCATATAAATTTTGTCAAGGTAATATTTAAATTCATTTAAGACTGAGCCTATATAAATTTAAAGGTTCCTTCTTTGTACACAAAACTATGCTTAAATTTAAATAAATATATCTCCTTTAGAAAAGAAATTTCTTTATTATTTGAACAATTACTCCTTTAAAGCATACAAATGAATGTACAAATATGTTACACCAACAAATACTGTCACATTAACTGATGCAAAAAACCAATGGTATTGGTGTAGTTGGGTTTCTTTCTATAGGTATGTCTTAATTTATTTATAAATTGGCACTTTTTCAATAAAATGTGCTAGAAATGATTAAAATTATGAAAGTATTCAAACCTCTTAACTTATATGGTAATATCTAAGTTTATATAATATTTTATAATAATATTTTAAATGATAATATCTTGTTTATACGAATAGTTTATAAAGTATTTAATTTCATTTTCAGCCAGATCTTTTCATTTTTCAGAATAAAAAATCTATACTCAGGGTCATGAAATGACTTGTCAAAGCCACAAACCTTTTAAATTGATAATCCCTAATGAAACTGACAACTTTAGGGGCACCTGGGCGGCTCAGTCTGTTAATCCTCCGACTATTGATTTTGGCTCAGATCAGTCTCAGCGACTTGAGATGGAGCCCCGTGTCCCGCTCTGCCTTGAGCATGGAGCCTGCTTGGGATTCTCTCTCTACCTTTCCCTCTCCTCCCTCCTCCCCACTCTTGGTTGTTTTCTCTCTAAAAAAACAAAAAGCAAAACACACACACACAAACTGACCTCTTTGACTCACTGTATTCTAGTATTTGATTATTATGTGAAAGAAGATTCATATTTTGAGAGTCAAGATTTTATATACCCAAATTTGCATAGTTTTAAAGAAATACATTTTGTAAAAAATGTCAGTTATTTCTAAAAGCTGTGAGTAAAAGTAGATTTGGCAGGGTATTCTGAATCTGAATATTTGTTCCATGCAGTTGAAAGGATAAGGAATGGGGTTGAAACCTCATTTTTCACTGCAACCAAGGATGTCATCCATCCAATCCTTTGCTTTCACCTGTTATTTATGGTGGCTTTTTTGTTTGCTTTTTAGAAAATCACTATAGCAGGTCTGGGGCCCCCTTGCCATTACTTCAGGACTGAAGTCCAGGCCTATAGAGAAGTGGCTGAGATCCAAATCATCGTCTTAGTTGCCTCATGGAAAAGGCAAATACTGATACCTACACCAGGGGGTTGGTCTCTTGTGAACATTCCCCACGTATGCCAGTTCAGGTCTCTCTTAAACGCTGTATGTTCCGCTTCCCCAAAACCATATATATACTCTGATGGCAGGCGAGTAGATATTTGAATAAACTGGTCATTGAAAGCAAATCCAGGCAGTTGAGAATCCCAACTGAAAAGTAAAGAAAACAATTCTAATCCTGTAAATATATACAAAGTGGTACCACAAATACCAATGGTAATTCTTTCTTAGGTGATCTGAAAACTGGTAATATTTTTCTCTATGTACCTGTTGTACTCAAATACCAAATGAAAATTTAATTATCCCAATACATTTTTCTTTTGACTAAGTTAAAGAATATCTAAAATATGCTTCATTTATTCAGCATTATTAATAAAATAAATTATAGGATGAATATGATTATGTTTATCTTTAGATATATATTGCTTTTTAAAATAAAATTAAAATGAAGTTATATTAAATAATATTGGCCTAGAAGTAATATATGTCCCAGAAATTGAAAGTCCTCTGTTTTCCTGTTCCCTTGAGATAATCACAGTAAACTTTTCTACATATAGAATAAAAAAATCAATATCAAAATAAACTATAAGGCATGATGGATATGTTAATTCCAAGCCCTCCCTAATTACTACTCCCAATCATTTTCTTCTTTTATTTTGTGTTTATAAAAATGGGTGTTTTAAAATAAATCCAGAAGAAATGTGTTACAGAGAATGTATTGTTTTTCTAATCATTTGCAAGAACGTAAAAGAGGAAGAAAAGATATTAAAGTTGGAAGGAAAAACAAACATAAGAATTACAAAGAATTTGGAATGTATTCAAATTTTTATATTAAGGATTTTGGAGAAGTATTTACTAAAAATAATGCTTTCCAAATAAAAATAAATAATGCCATTGCACCAGAAATTTTTCACAAAATGACTTCATTTCTTATCCTCTGAAACAAAAATATTATCATAACACAATTTTAAAAACAATACAAACATAATTTTTTTCATTATTTGTATCCATCCTGACGATACCTGAAAACGTCCTGACAACATCTTCTATAAAGTAGCACGGCAAGCTTGAATTACATAAAAGTATCTTTTAGTATGCTAGTTTGTCTGCAAAGCTCTACTTTTTACCAAAATAAAAATAATTTCTTACATAAGTTAATTTGTTGTAACATAAAAATATAGAGTGATGTATGTGTATAAAATTTCCTTTCATCATTACCTGGCAGAGATAGTATTAACTCTATCAGATTTCAGAACTAATAAATTTCCATTTCAATTAATTTCTAATCAAATAATTACATAACACATTTCCAACTACTTTTTTTGCTAACACACTTTTCAAGAGGAGTCTTGGTTTTGGTTCTCAACTGATTAGAAGAATGAGTGTGATAATAGTGAAATCAATCACATCCAAAATGTGGATGAAATTTTACTAATCCTTAATGATAGTCCCGTAAGTGTGATAATACTGTAGTTTAAAAATGTTAAAACAGGCCAAGTTATTTAATAACATTCAAACATTTTTGGTGTAATGACCGATACTCTAGCACAGTGAAAATAATCTTACTTTCCCCCTCCTAACCTAAAATCAAAATATTCCTCATATCAAATAATTTGATCACTTACATAACTCTTCCTGTACTTCTCCTTCGAACCTGGATGCCAAAAGGATTTTCTTTGATTTCAACATCATAAAGTCTGTTTTCATAAGTACTTGTTGGCATGGCTGGAATGTTTAAAGGTACTGGAACTTCATATCTCTTATTTTGGGGATCATAAATCTATTGCAGAGAAATAATGAAAATAAATACGTTTCTCTCTTATTGCTGAAACATCATGTAAATAATCATTAAATAATTTAAGTAATTGCTCAAACAAGAATATTAGAATTCTTGATTATATAATTCTCAATTCTGTATCCATGGCTCATATATCTATACAGAAATCCACACACACACGCAATGAGATCAAATTATGAATTGCATTTTATCATTTTTTAATGTTTTATAATTAATTTTTCCATACACTGAAAAAACTTCAAAAAATTTTAGAGGTAAATATTCTCTTATATAGATACACAAAATTATTTACCACTTCATGGTTAGACTCAAAAGTTGTTTCAATATTTTTGGTTGCATGTATGATTCTACAATGAACATTAATGGTTATTTATGTTTATTCATTTCTTTATTTCTTCAATGCATTTCTTAGCAGTGATAGTGTTAGGTCAGACAGAATGTACTAAAATTCGTAGGGTCCTTGATACCTATTTTCCAGAAATAGTTTACTAATTAATGTTCTTACCAAAATGTATACCCTAATACTATTTTATGTTGAACTAAAAGCATTTATTTTTTTAATTGTCACGTATTTCCTTGCTCATAAGGATGAATCTTTTTCTATATGATATTCAACATTTAGGTTTCCCATTTTCTAAAGTTTCCTTTTGTTCCTTTTATTTTCAACTAATATTTTTATCTCTAATTTTTATTTCTTCTGTTAAATGTCTGCTTATGAGGTCTCACTATTTTTCTTGACTGTGTAAAGTGAAATTTCTTGCTTTTTGTCATGTATGTGGCAAATGCTTATCTGTTTTTTGTTTGCCTTCTACTTGTTTATAGTGTTTGTTGATATTGAAATATGTTTAATTTTCATGTAAGAAAATATATAGATTTTTATCTGTGGGATTTATACCTTTGTATCTATGGTTTGAAAGATTTTTACTAGGCAGATACAAGATAAAAATGCAGCTAAATTTTTTTCCAGGCTTATGTTTGATTGATTTTGTATATATATATTTTATGTCATCTTTTTTCAATAAACTGTCAGGTATTTCTGGCTGCAGTTCCATACTGTTTCAATTCTGCAAATTCTATCAACTTTTCTTTTTCTGAGTTTTAACTACTGCCATTGTCATATGTTTATTTTTCCAGATGAACTTTAAGAAAACGAATTAACTTAAAAAAAAAAAAGGCTTATTTAAGATTTTTAAAATTTGCTTATTTTTTAATGTACTTATTTAAAATCCATCAACACCTTTTTTGGGGGGCTCCTGGGTGGCACAATCGGTTGGGTGTCTGACTCTTGGTTTTGGCTCAGGTCAGTGGTGATCTCAGGGTCATGAGATCAGCCCCACATTTGGCTCCCCGCTCAGCAGGGAGTCTGTTTGAGACTTTCTTTCCCTCTGCCCCTCCCCCACCTCACCCAACAGGCTCTCTCTCAGATAAATAAATTAACCAAAAAAAAAAAGTATCAACATTTTTTAAGTCTTTTCTTATAAACAGTCAATTTACTCCTATGATTTTTGATATTTTTGTTTTTTATTTGATTGTTTTTCTCATTCAATTTTGCTAATGGGACTTGCCTCCATTTCAATTTCTAAATGGTGAATGACAGCATACAGCAAAACATTTTTTGGATATTATTTTACATCCAGTCATTTTGCTGATCTTCTTATCATTTTTAATACTTTTCTTAATGGATTCCCTTGGAGCTCTTAAGTAAAAGATAATGAAAACAAACTATTGCTAGAGGGGAGGGGTGGAGGCATGGGCAAAGTGGGTGAAGGGGCATGGGAGATACAAGTTTCCACTTATGGAATGAATACATTAGGGGGATGAAAGGTGCAGCTTAGGTAATGTAGTCAATAGTATTATAATAACGTTATAGGGTGACAGATGGTAGCTACACTTGTGATGAGCATAGCATAAAGTATAGACTTGCCAAATCACTATCTTGTACACCTCAAACCCATGTAACGTTGTATGTCAACTATACTCAATTAAAAAAATGCTAAGTGTACTGTTGAAGTATTTTTTATTATTTTTTTTTATATCTACTGTACTGCTCAGAAAATTCAGGTCACTATTTACAAATAATGGAAATAGTATCCTGTTTTATTTTTTTTCTGTCTTGTTTATTTTTTTAAGATGACTTATTTATTTGAAAGAGAGAGAGCACAAACAGGGGGCAGAGGGAGAGGGAGAAGCAGACTGCTGAGCAGGGAGCCTGATCTGGAGCTCAATGACAGCACCCTGAGATCATGACCTGAGCCGAAGGCTGATGCCTAACCATCTGAGCCAGCAGCCATCCTTGTTTTGTTTATTTTAATGGGACTATAAACATAGTCTGATTCTAAGTAACCTACGTATTTAGCAAGAATTTGAATTTTTTTTAATTACCACTACATGTTTAATTATGCACAAAGTTGCAAAAGTAAGAAGCTTTATTTATTGTGCATCTAGTTATGAGCTGTGTAGGAAAAAAACCCTTTATTTTTATAAAATCAAAATGTCTACAATTCAATTAATAATCCTTAATATCACTTTAAAATTGAAGTATTTAAACTATTCAGAATCTTTTGTCTTGAGAGATGAGTAATGCATTGGTATCGTTTATATTAAACATACCTTAAACTGCAGCATATCATTTTTGTGATATTTCACCTCCACACGAAGAGTTGAGATGGGTTCAGAAGGTAGATTTATTTGAGCTCTTGTAGGATTCAGTTGGAGGTCAGTTGTTATGCCCATTGATGAATACTGAGTTGAACTGACCAAATAAGGGTTGTACTGTCTAGGAAAGTAACAGTCAGGTGCTCGGGAGCCAAGAGGAGACTAAAAACAGAATACATGTTCATTGCCAGGATTGTAAACATTGTAATACTGAACTCTTCAAAAAAGGTAGACATGTTTAATCACATGTTGTAAAATTTATGAATTTTATTATTTAATACTAAAATAAAATTATAATCACAACACAAAATATCTATTATGCAACCTAAAACACCATATACTAAAATGTTATATATAATATTTATAGTTTGACTCTAAAGATAGACCAGTAGAGGAAAAGAATCAAATGTCATAGCTTTTCAACAAAAAATAGAATGATTCTATGGTGTTTGCAAAAATTAAGTATATTACTCATAAATTTTGATTCCATGCTTATTCTTATTCTTCATACTGTCTATTGCCTTTTGTGTGTAAAATGGCTCTACAACAACCCTCAGAAGGATCTGTACTTAAAGTTCTTTTCTTTTACTTATAATGAAACTATATAATTACTTATCTCATGACCGATCCTTACACTGGTAAATTACATCCTGACCAGTATTTAAATAGGGACTGTGGCCAAAGATCAAAACGAATTAGTTTATATAAAAGTGGAAGCTAGGACCTAAGAAAAAGAATGGTAAATGGTGGCACTGAGGGATGGTTGCCTTACAACAGTCCATTCTCCCATCTTTCTTATTTATTAAATTATTATATTGCTGGGAAAAGCGACATCCCCATCTACATGTCCCAGTCTCTTTTGAGGAAGTTATATAGGACCTTCAAAACCTCCTTAAAATAAAAGGGTATAAACTGATTAAAATAGGATGCCCTTGGGCCTGGAATGAATACACAATGTCAAAAGACATAATACAAACTTGAGAATAAAAAAGAAACGGTAAATATAAGACACTGATGACACTGAGAGGCCAGTATAGCAGGCATGGGACTCTTTTTTTTGTAAGAGAAAAATAAATTGTGTTTTGTTTAACCAAATCATCATTCTGTTGAATGGATGACCAGAATAACTGGCTAGAAATTACCCTTAGTGGAACTGATACAGCCCACCAATTTCAGAAGCTTTAATAACTTGAGACAGTGTTTTTGAAAGACTGGCTCCTACTGGCATAATACCTTAGTAAATTAAGCGAGTCAGCCATAGTCAACATCTAATAAGAGTTCAACAAATAGAGGACTATTTTATTAAGTAAAATGGGCACACTTTATTAAGTAAAGTAAGGCACACTATCCAAAGTGCCTGGAAAGCAACCTACACATCCATTTAGTTTGGCATTTACTAAACTTTGTCTTTGGAGAATTAATTAAGATAAAAATAAATTGTCTATCAAAGTCCTATTTTCAAATTCCAAATGCTTCTCTAGATGAATTTAGTTTGTATGCTGTAGAATTAAAATTATAATACATAATGTTTACATTGAGATGTTTATGTAAAAGCCATGCTATGAAACATAATTAAAATTTTTAGTACCGTCTCCCATAAACAGCCACGTGCTTCACACTTTTCTTTAGTTGCAGTGTCTGCATCTGGATAACAAGTAAACCTTTGATTTTCTGAGAAATTTTGATTCCATTGAACGGTAAAGTTTTTTCCAAGGTTAAAGTTGAGACTGTAAATTAGGAGACTCTGAAGACAAAGAAACATTAAAGAATATTTATGAGCACTGGATGACTTAAAAATACTTAACATTTATAAAATGCAGCAACCAGAGCAATTCTTCAAATCAAATCATTGGTACTTTTAATAGGATACTTAAAGAACAGATATGAAAGGAGAAAATATGTCATACCACTGAAATGGCTAGAGCCTCAAGACAGGAAAAGCATGAGAAATCCTAGAATACTGATGAAAAGCATTATGGCTAAATCCAGACGTGAGCTCAGTTCTCAGTTCTGCCGTTTAATGCTTATGCTTCTTTGGGACAATTGCCTCTCCTTTATTATCTTCAATTTCCTTCCCCTGTAAAATGGGGATGATGGCCCCTACTAACAGGGGGTGCTACACAGGATGAATGATAAATAAAATTTAAAGCACTTACCACAATGCCTAGGGCAGACTAGTTGTGAAAGAAATATTTGTTCCCTCAAGCGTGGGAAAAGTTAACGACTTAGGTTGATGTGGAGCCCCCAGAGTTAGAGGAGGGAAATATTTATTTCTTCAATTCTGTCTCTAATTTGAGACACTGCTTACAATATTTGAGGGACAAGTTAGAAGATAACATGGCATGATGTAAAAAAAGAAAAAATGAGAGGATAGTTATATACGTGTATTCTAATACATAATGATTTTTATTATTAAGATATTGCAAAGTTATATTTGTTGTCTGTATACCTTGAGAATAATATGGGCAAATTTTATCCCAGACTTCTACCGTCATAGCTTACTTTTTGATATCAACTTACTTCCATACCTCTACATGCAGAACTGAAAATTCATATAAAGATCAGTCAAAGCACAGCAGAATTAGGAAGGGGTGTCTATTAGGGTCTCTGTAAATCTTACATAAGCATAAATACACAGATAAAAATTGAAATTGAAAAAACCAGATAAAACGATTTTTGTATTATACTCTCTTGATAATCTTTGTTAGAGTCATAAAGTTCTCAATAGGCCTGTATTATTTAATTTATATTAATTATTAGAGTCCTAGGAATATACAAAATTATAGTATATTTACTAAATAAAAATAATTAACCAATACATATTTTTATGAATGGAAAACTCTGGGCCAGAGGGCTTAGGAATTAGGAAAAAAAAATACTCTAAGAGAATATTCTCTCTCTCAAGTAATTTAGAATTTATGGTGATATTACCAATAATTTAGGGTGTATTTGAATGGTGGAAAAAAGTCAATAAAAATCATTTCAATGTTTTAAATTATTATGATCTACATTTTAAGTAATTTATTACTCAAAGCAACATTATGATTTAAATATTATATTCTACAGATGAGGAAGCTGAGATAATAAATTAATTTGATAGGTTTAAATGCACAGATTGCAAGGCTGGAATTCAAGCCCCTATTCTATGACTCCTTTCCCTCCCTAGTATATATCTTGAGATTTTACTTTTAAGTAATCTCTACACCCAACATGGGGCTCAAACTCACAACCCTAGGACCAAGAGTCCTCCATGCTCTCCTGACTGAGCCAGCCAGGTGCCTCTCTAGAACACATCTTAAAAGAGACAAAAATTACAATTGCCCTAGTAGGGAAGAGTGTAAAGAAAAATTCAAAGAAAAAAAATACAAGATATATCAAGGATAGTGAAATTTCTTGAAAGGAGAAGTACTGGGAATGACTGAAGAAAGGGATTAAATCAATATCTTAAAGAGTATTAACTGAGAAGCAAAAACATTTAGAACCTTTACTGTATGCAACAGGTGAGTAAGTTAAAGTTCAGGGTAGGAAAATGGTATGAAAAACATTAAGAAGATGTATATAAGTGATATCTAAGATAAAACGAAATAAAGAGAAGTAGCAAGGAGTCCTTTTAATGTCGATATCTGAGATCGGAATGACCTAAAATGGAATATTGATACCAAAAGGGAAAAAAAAGAAAGAAGTAATGTCATGAAGAAAAAAAGTCACAAAAACAAGAGACTGAATGGTTACATAATGTTAAATGTGAGAATATATGACAGCTAAAATATTTTAAAAATTTTAATTTACCTGGTTGGAAGCAGTATAAGTAAAATTGTCGTGATCTTTCATCGGCTGATTATCTTCTACCACTGTAACTTGTGTAACAGGATCTATCAACCCAAGGATTTTTATAGTCTCAAATGCTAAAGTGGTTCCTTCCTGGTATGATGAATGTGTGCATATAATATCTAATTTATTCTGAAAAGAAGTATATAACAGTATATGTTAAGTAGAAGGCCAATGGATACAAACCTGAAATAATACAGATATGAAACAGAAAAAGAACCAATCATTTATGCCTCCATTCTTACCAGCTCTTCACATCCAAGTAGCATATGTAAATATACTCATTAATAACTCTTTTCACTTTCTGTATACATGCCATAAAATTGATTTTCAGAGATAACCTGAATTACCTATGATGCAACTCATATATATCTCTTCTTATTCTAGCCTTAATGTTGATGAAGAATAACAGCTTTGGCAACTAAGAATATATGAAGAAATCCACATCTACAAAGCTATTGCTATTAATTATTTAAATTTAGCCTTGTCTGTAGATTTTTCATCCTCACTCAAAATCCATAACAATTATTGCTGTGACTGACATATTAAAGCATTTTCGAATATGCTGACATTATTTTCCTAGGTCATGTTGCTTAAACCAGACATAGCACTTTAAGATGTTTGAAGATTTTTGTGCATCAATTTCATCATCACAAACTTATCTGTTACATTTAAATATAAAATTTAAGGTAATATATTTATAATTTAACAACTTAAATTTAAAAATTTAACAACTTATTTCTGTTGAAATCTCAAAGTAAATGTAAACATTGTTCCAAAAGAATTTCATGATAAAGGCATAACTCAGACATTAGCAAGATATATGTTCAGCTGTGTGTCCAAGGAGAATACTTACATTCGAAACTGAAAAAGTATATAAAATGTAGTTGCCATTTTGTATGGTATCTGAAATGCGGGGAAAAAAAACAGAGTTATCAGGTAAAAATGTAATTCTTTATTAGTTAAATCCTCTATTTTTATGGTTATGTAACACTTAAGAAATTTAAAATAGAAGGTACTGTTTATGGGCGCCTGCGTGGCTCAGTCAGTTGAGCGTCTCACTCTTGGTTTCAACTCAGGTCATGGTCTCAGGGTCCTGAGATTGAACCCCAAGTCAGGCTCTGTGCTCAGTGGAGGTCCACTTCTGTCCTCCCTTTCCTTCTGCCCCTCCCCCTGTTTGCACATACTTGCGCGAGCTCCCTCTCTCTCAAATAAATCTTTTAAAAAATTATTTAAAAAGATACTGTTTATTAATGAAGCAAAATAAAAAGCTTATCTTTTCAAATTAAAGTCATTAACACCTATATACAAAATAATCTTGGTAGTTTATTATCCCAGTAAGTAAAGATAATGAATACATAATGTGCCTAGTTTAATTTTTTAAAGATGGCTAAAATATTTCTGGAAATAAGAGAAAAAAATTTATGTAAAATGTACATAACTGTAAATTCATTATTGAATGATATTTTATCTCTTTCTAGTAGACCAGTAACATTCAGTTTATCTTTGGAAGATATGGCACATCACAATTTTATTTTGCATCTTTTTTTTTTCATTGTTTGAGGAAATAAGGTGAATCTAGAGATAATGTTATAGACTGAAATAAACTTTAATGAGGAAAATGGAAGAAGACAATGATTTTCCATGTGTATGCAAGAGAACTTTTTATTAACATGTTTCTTTAATAGAGAAACTGAAGATTATAGCTAAAATAATTTGAAAGAAAGTAAAAAAGTAAAAAGAATCTGAGAATTTATATATATTTTCAACAATATTAATTTACCTAAAATTTTAATCCTAGTTAATGAAATAAAAATCATAACCTGACTTGAAGGTCATTTTATTGGTTATTTGTTTAGTTACAAATTGATTATTTAGAAAATTCTGATTTTAACTTTTCAAAGCACATAACTATAGAGATACCATATTTGATAACTGATTAAATCATATATCCTTCATATTTTAACCATCTTCTTAGATTAAAGTAAATTACCAATATCTATTTTTATATAAAAAGAAATATATTTGGGTATATTTATATAATTTGAGAAATAAGAATAACCTTAAAATCGCACCCCACAGGTTACCAATGCAGGTATGATCTCAACGGCATTCTTTAACTGATGATCACAAATAATTTAATTCAGCAGGAATTCAATCTTAAGGAATTTCTATGTGGTAAATGTCTGGAACCTATTCTCATGGGAGAGCTCACCCTAGTGTGCTTAGGCTCTATCGTATCTGAGACAGAGAAAAGGCTGGTGTGCTGGAGTAGGATGAGAGGAGAGTAGTAGTGGATAAGCATGTGTGTGCACATATGAGCAAAAATAGAGATCATGGTGAGTGGTCTAGGTCTTGGTAAAGAGTATGGCTTCTGACTGAATAAAATGGAGAATAATTAGAGGGTTTTGAGCGAGGAGTGATGATCTGAATCACCGTTTAAAAGGATTACTCCACCTGCTGGATTGTAAATAGAATGTAAATGGGGTTCAACAAGAACTATAGACAGACCAGTTGGGGAGCTATTATAGGAATTAAAATGAAGGATAGTAATGATAGTGATGGAACTGATGAGAGAACCCAGGTCAAGGTAGAACCAAGAGAAATTCCTAGGCTGTGAGAGAAAATGGTCAACTTAAGTTTTTGGCATCTTGGAGAGATAAAATCACCATCAATTGACAAGGGTTAAGTCATAAAAAAAAATGAACTTTTTCATAGATTGCATATTTTCAAATTATAAGAGAGCACACCAATGCATAGACTATTTCTTTAAGTCAAGTTAGAGATGTTCGGATGTTTCATACCCATATAAAGACATATGGGATATTCTTTAATACATCTGAGAAGTAATGAGCTAAAAATAGAACTAAACTATAGCTTTTTGTACACACTAATACAAAACACATACCTAAGAGTCTTCTATTAAAAGAAACAGGATTAAAAAAAACTTAACAAATTTATGATGATAATTGTAATTGACTAAATCTAAACAGATAAATGGCATAATTATATATTAGCAAAAAAATGGCTCATTTTTTATTCACTTGGGTACTGAATGCTCAAATTTGGGGCTTATGAAATAAAATTAAATACATTTATTAATTAAAGTAAATTATGAAATATTTATATGATACCATTCTTACCTCAAATAATTTAACATTAATTGAACAATTTTTTATAGTAATAAAATTTTAGTTTTTAACCACTACAGTCACTTAAGAGTTGAAAATATGATAAAATTTGTATTTTTGTGAATTTATTATTCTAATTAAAAGAAATAATCTAATAAAGAAAGATATTTATACTTGTCAAAACTTTTACAATGAACCAACACAGAAAAATATTGTAATTCAGTATTTATAATTTAAAGAATGATGTTAAATTTCATAAAGTAACCTAACCCTAAGATAGATAAAAACAGGAATTAAAAAATAAAACTTGTGACATTTTTTAAATAGATATAATGTTATATCAATAAAGGCAAACTGTCCCATCATCAGAATGAACATTTAAAAGTATATAATATTTAGACTTACTTTTAGTTTCTCCATCATCCCAGAAAAAGTCTCCTTTTGCTGTGTTATCTTCATCTAATGCAACTATAAGTCCTAGAGGGTTCTTTCGGCTGTTAAGTAAGTTTAGGTATATAAGTGATTCAAAATAAATTTATAATAGTGAAATATCCTATAAATAAGTCCATTTCAACTAACAGATCTGTAGGCATTTTGTATTCATGTGAGAACATTGATATCAATAAAATTCATGTCTATAATTATTAACTTTTCCATGAGAGAAATAATTTATACACTTATAAAATAAATTAAAGAAATAAATATAATAAATATAATATGGAATTTCTTGGAGGCAAGATACCAACAAAATTGCAACAGTATAATGATACTTCCAACAAGAAAAATTAAATATACTTTATGAATGCAGAATATATTTAACATGTATTTGCACATCTCAATTAACTCTACCTTGCAATTTATCAAGACTACATCTTATATACATAATAAAGAAAAGTACAATATAAACACATTTTAATGCTTAGTAGACTATCTATTAACCTTACAGATGAGGCTAATTCTATCATGAGAAATGAGACATGATGAACACAATTTTCTTCTCAATTACTGTAGGTTTTTAAACCTAAATATAGTACCCCTGAGGCTAGTCCAGGCAATTGCTCTATGTAGAATATATTCCATCCTGCATGCTCACCAAAGTGTATGCTTCTCTTGTTCAATACAGCTCTAGAGTATAACTAATTTTTTGGAGAACACAATCATGGAACAGTTACCGTCTGAAAATAATCAATTCTAGAATGCCAAAATAATTAAGTTACTAGCACACATTCATTCACTCATATATTTGTTTCTTCAATAAATATTTAGTAAAAATAGCATATTATGGGCTGGACATTTATTATTGGTTTGGGGACTAAAGCAGGGAAAAGTCAAGTTCCTGCCTTAATGGAGTTTATAGTCAAAGGGAGTGGACACATTACATACAAGATAAAGTAAATAATATAAGTCCAGATAACCTTAATGTTATGAAGAAAACACAGCAGGATAAGAAATAGGAAGTGACTATCCCTTGGGGTGTTACAGAATATGGGGAAATATATGCATTCAAAATAACCCCCTCTGTGCTCTTTACCCAGCATAAACACTGCAAGATGGAACACAAGAATTTTCATGTTCTTCTTCTTTTCTAAATATTTCTGGAATTTATTCTTACTGAACAACTTAGTTTCTATCTCATTCTTTCCCTAAACAGAATTATCGACCTCATTTATCGTTTAAAGTAAAACATGTTAGCAGAAAGAAAAACATTGTGACATTTATGTATTGAAAATCTAAATATGTAACTGACACTTTCAACATCATATAACTTACTTTAATTATTCATATTTTTATGAAGAATAAGCAATTAACTTTATACATATTCTATAGAGAATGTCAGCACATTTTTGGTATACAAAAAAATTATGATCTACTTACGTTCATTTTTAAATAAAAAAATTTGTAATAATGTTACATAATTTGTACCTTTTTATAAATGATTATATTTAAGAATTCCCTCCATGTGTCAAATATCTTCTGGTGAAAAAAACTAAACACTAATCTTTGATTCTTAATAAAATATTAAATATTAAAACTTGAATTATATTTCAGATTTCAGTTAATGATTTTTCATTTTACCTTGCAGTTGTAGTTACAGCAGGTTGTTGAATGGGGATAATATAACCTCCTCTAAGATGTAATCCTATTTTGTCTCCTGGAAGATACATATTAACACGTTGCTGTTTCCACGGCCTTTTTGCACCCTAATATTTGGAAGTTAAAAAGATTTTTTATTATTAGTGACGACTTTAATCCCATTTCACAAGAATTCAATTTTATACATAGAAATAATTTTTACCGTGAGCAATTCATGTCATCTAAATGAATATTAATATGCTGTTTTCTAACTTTGAAAAAACCCGTTTTTTTCAGCTTACTGAACAAAGCAGGAGAAAAATAAGTTCACTTTCTCAAAAAAATTAAAAAATCAGTTCAGAGAAATCAATTTCCCCTCTACAATAATTAATATTCTTAATTAGTCCTATTTTTATTCTTTGTTTTGGTTTAAAATTAAGCATGTCTTTAAAAAGCTTTTAAAAATCACTGTTTCAGGGTGCCTGAACGGTTAAGCTCAGGTCACAGTTCAGCTCAGACGGTTAAGCTCAGGTCACGATCTCAGGGTTCTGGGATGAAGCCCTGCATCAGCCACCCTGCTCAGCCAGGAATCTGCTTCTCTCTCCCTCTGCCTCTCTCCCCACTCCTGCTCTCTCTCTCTCTCTCACTCTCTCTCTTAAATAAAATATTTTTTAAAAATAAAATGAAATAAAAATCGTTTCTATAAAAATAAAGGGTCTGCTTAGCAAATATAAGTGATATGCAAAATAATACCTTTTAAAATAAATACTTCTCAAAAGGTCTTAGTCAATTAAAAAAATAGGTTGTATATGAATGCTACAATGTTGCCTTTTCAAGGTTGAAATGAAAATCTTTCCCAAACTCGAGTATGCCACAAATGCTTACCATTAGCTCAATAATTCATTTCTTCCAATAAGATAAATATATAAAGTAGGAAGCGCATCAAAATAAGTCACCACTCCTTCCTGAAATTACTCCTGACTTTTATTTCCACAATTTAAAAATGAATAATATAATTCTTTATACTAAAGAATATAAGTTTATATTAATCACATGCAACAAACATACTTGCTCATATGCAACAAAACATGTATACCTGCACAAATTTTACACACTATTCAAATTTGGAATTATTCTTTTTTTTAATAATAATAACACAAATGCTGAAAACAGATATGCTACGTGTTGGGAAGTAAGTTTCCACATACAGATGTTTGACAGTATAATCCTTTTGAGTCTATTATTATATTAAGGTTACTTACAGTTTCATAATCATACCAAGTAGCATTAGGGATGTATGCACTCACTGTATCTGCTCCCTAAAATAAAGCATGATAATTTATACACTTTTTATTTGTTTACTTTAATACTTCTCAGAAGAGTATCATATCAAATAATAAGTTGGGTTTTAATAGTCAAGAAAAAATCTTCCTTTGTACTGATACACTCCAATTTTTTCTATAAATAATAATCAAAAGGCTATTTCACTAGTTTTATATAATAATATAAACCACACCAAAAGCAAAGTTGAAATTAATTTAAGTAGCAACTAAAAAAATGCATTGTATTGTTATAATCTACATAGTAATTGCAAATGCATACACATTCATTTCTGTATATTTCCATGGGCATACAGACTTCTAAATAATGGGTAAAAACCAAAAAACTCACTCCACTATATTTTCAATATTTTCATATGATCAGCTACTTTCAAGTTCCTCTTTATTTACAATTTAGCAAAATTTCAATGTCTATTGACATATGTCTGTATCTAGTTAAATGAGAGTTCATTGTTATTACTATGAGTTTGATTTTGATTCCATAAGTAAAGCTTTCTTTTTTAGAAGAATATTAATTTTGTATAATTTTCTTCTCCCCAGTTACGTATTATATATTTGAAAAGCATAAATCTACTTAACATTTTTATAATTTTTCAGAATTTCTTCTACATTTTAGTATTCAACATTTATCAGGTTGAAGCAGTCAAGTTAAGTAACATTTATTACTAAGTCTTTTTTATAATTTTGTGTGGATTTGGTTATAAAGTGTCCTTTAAAAGCAATAAATTTATTAAAATCGTAAGACCTACCTCTTTCAAGACAGGAGTAATAAGTAATGCGGGCCCCCATAGGAACTGAGTGTCCTCAATCCAGGCATTCGTATCTTCATAAAACCTAAGAATGACAATTCGCTTCATAATGACAATGTTTACAATATAAAGATAAAAAATAAGTTTATCCAAATCTTTGTTCGGTTTATCATTTCAGGTTTTTTCCTAGCAATAATTATTAGCTTTAATTTTACTTGTTTGACATGTCATTTTGAATCTATGGTTCTTATACCCTATGGTTCATATGACACTCAAGAAAGAAGGAAGGAAGGAGGGAGGAAATTAGTTCATCTGGGCTCAAAAAAATCTATCAGATATGATAAGGTTACTTATTATTTGTAATAATAACTATTCTGCTTAATTCATTTTCTCCTCTAAGATAAGTTTGTAAGGTACCAGAAATCTTTCAAATTCTACTTTCTTCTATTTAAATTTCTCATTATAAATTCCTGTTTTAACCTGGATTTGGAAGGGTCTTTAGTCATTTCTTGAGGAAAGTTCTTGCTTTGCTCATGATATACAAAGACACAATTAATTTCTCTGCAACTATACTAAACTGTTTATCTATAGTTAGATGATTTTGACAATATATATGTAATATGTCTTCAATAACTGCATATTTAATCTTACTAATATAATCTCCCTAATATATCCTATATATTGTTTTCCTTTTAAGTTCTATTTAATTCCCGCATTTCTAGCTTAATCTTGTCCAATTATTAATTATATTTATTTACTACTATCATTCCATAGTTCATCAAATGATTTATATGGATGTAAAACAAGAGAAATCTATTTGACATCTTGATTACTCTCCATTAATTTTTCAATATATGTCTGAATATAATTTGAAAGATATTAAAATTCTTGAACACAGTACTCACTCATGAAGAACTGGCCTTGCTACTGTTTCTCCAAACATGTGGGCTTTGTAAAACAGAGTATAGAGGAAAGGTAGTAAGGTATAGCGAATATTCAAATAGTGCCTTGATGAATTAACCAAAAGAGAATTCTGCCCAAAAAATGCTGGATCCTGATGCTATGGAATAAAAAGAGACATTGAAATAAAAAAGCTAAAATAATGAATGAAAATTAAAAAAGATACACTTAATCTATTTTTAAAAAGCAAATTATATATATTTTAGCTTGTTTATAAAAATTTGAAATTGTTCTTCTTTCATCATCAAAGTATATAAGTATTTTTATTTTTTATGTTTCATTTGGATATATGTTTTAATTGAATTTATTTTAAACTGGACATTTTTCATGTAAATCTAGTTAGAGATGAAATTATATTTTAAGAAAGAATTTTTCACCTATATTATTTGTGGAAGATTGCATTATTGGCTCTAATTTTCAGTTCCCTTGTACACACAACCTTCACTGTGTAATTCTGCAGTTCCTACCACTAAAGGTGGAGTGTACTCCCCCATCTCCTGACTTTGTGCTCAGCTAAGTGACATATTCTGGCCAATGGAGTCTTAGTACATGTGACGCATTCATGTAAAGGCTTGAAATGTGCTTGCCTGAGGACTTAACTGCCTTGTGCCTCGTGGTTGCCATCAGAAGAAAAAGCCCAGGTAGTCTACTGGCCCGGAGATACAGGGAACAGACTGCCTGCCCAGCACATGGGCTTGTAACTTGAAGGACAGCCTTCCTGCTGTGCCCAGGCTAGATCAGTGGACTCTCTTAGTGCAGCTGCAGCAACACCAGCAAACTTGCTTAGATCTCCTACTGCCTCTCTGGATTCACCATCCTTTTACCCTGAAGATATTTCCCTTTGGCTGCTCGCAGCTAATCAGTGAGCATGTGAAGGTACTATTCAGGCTCATTCCATTTTCCAATGGTCACCTGAAAACTTCCTTAGAATTGGGCTGCAGTATGTGACTCTCCCTAAAATCCCTCATTCCTTGCCTTCATCTTCACCAGATTCAGACCCCAATTTTTGATATGAAGGCTCTCTTCATTTTTCCCTGCTCCCTTCCCTTTATCCTTCACAAGTATTTCACCAATAAATCTCTAACCCCTCTGTCTTGGCATCTGCTTTTGGAAGATAGAAATGAACACACGGTGTAATGTAATTCATATCAGCATCTCCCATGAGCACACATTTCTTCAAAGCACCATTTAGGTGGAGAAGGAAATGACTAATCCCCAATTTATACCTTTTCCTTCTGTTCTGTCATGCCTCCTTCCAGGCAGAGCTCTGAGTGATTGTCCCTCTTCTCAAACAGGATTAATGGCTCCATATTTAACCAGTGGGTGAACAGTGAATAATTTCTCAACTAACATGCACTTAATTGATTTAATAGTTTCACTTAATTTCCCCATTTCCTCTGAGAAATTTGTCTCTGAGAGCCCAGAGCACGCTGAGTTCATAGGGGTGGTAGAAGAGCTCAGTATGTCCTTGTACTTCTGCTACCATCAGTTCAGATGCATGTGTTAGTTTTATTTTTCCCAACCTATCTCTCCAGTTTTACTTATTATACAAAGACTCTGGACTCAAACTACTTTTCAAGTCTCTTGAATTTCTTGTGTTTCTTTAATAGAACAAAAGCTGGAAATCCTTATTACTACATTATATTTTTTGTGAAAGTTACGTGGAACTTACATTGTTAGAACACAGATTCAAAAAGCTTTGGCTTTAATTTTAAATATTAAATTATTTTAAATTAAAGTGATGGAACACACTTGTATATGCTTTAGGCTTAAATAAAATATTTATGTTGTGACACCATTGCATTTCATGATTTCCTTATTTGACCATTTTTTTAATATATATTTATAGGCCTTGAGGTGAGGACTTCTAACTCTTCTTTACAAATTACGCTGCAAACTTTCAGACTATATCTTATTTGACCATTTTTTAAATATATATTTATAGGCCTTGAGGTGAGGACTTCTAACTCTTCTTTACAAATTACGCTGCAAACTTTCAGACTATATCTTCTATAGATAAAAATTTAAGTACATTGCTAAAACTAGAATTCGGTTTTATTTAAAAACATGGAGAACAAGAGACATTTACCTCATACCCATCAGCATTATGGTTCCTGGAAAATGGATAAAATGCCCCAAGTTGCATCCACCTTCTGCAAAGCTCTTCTGTGGTTTCAGCCACAAATCCACAGATGTCCGCTCCAACCTAAATAACAAATATATCTATTATTCATAGTGTAAGAGTCTCAAATTTGCCCATAGCATCACATTTTATGCCTCAACCAATTAATCTACATTACTTAACGATCTTTTTGTTTTACCGTCTTTATATATTCTTCCTTAACATAGTGTTATATTTTCCATTTTTGCTACATACTTGCCTTTAATTGCATTATTTTACTTTTTTTCATTGCCTCTTTATACATCGTTAGTCTCATGTATTTACTTTCTGCTTTGATCTAATCATTGTTAACTCAATATACAATGTGAAATTTTATTATTAAGATGTGTTGTTTCTTAATACAAAACTCACCTCCTATGAGTTTATTTTTTTCACTTATAGTAATTACTGTAATAAGAAAATAGTAAAAAATGTTGCCTAACATGTAGCCATATAAAATTTCATTCCTCTTTAAAGTCCCTCCAGAAAAAACTACTATTCTTAACTTAGTATGTTTACATTTATGTAAATGTTTACAAGCATTTCTTTATTTTTCTAAATAGTATGTAAGTACCCATAAACAATATATAATATTGTTTTGCATGTTTACTAACTTTATATAAATGGCATATTGTATGGATAACACAGCATTTCATTTTTTTCTCAAAGCATTATTTTTGTGAGATTCACTTGTGTTAAATGTGAACATTTAGTTCTAGTTTTCTATAATATGGGACTTCATAACTATGAAAAGTGCTCCTGTAAGTTTTACATATAGGTTTCTTTGTTAATATTTTAAAAAACTTACTCCTCTTCTATGGTATTATATATATAAATAGTTTCAAGATCATTTTCCTGGCTTATTGGAAATACACATTGTTTAATCAAAACTGGTTGTAACCATTTGTAAACATAATGACAGTACATGAAAATTTCCATTATTCCATTTCTTGCCAATTCCTGTTATTTTCAGACTTTTAATTTTTGCCATATATATATATATACA